>NC_083480.1:18375037-18413973 GCF_030014155.1 Tachysurus vachellii | reverse complement strand
ACTTCCTTATATGGACACAAAGACACGCCCACCGCCGTTAATTCTAGTTCAATTCTAAAGAAAAAACTCTTACAGTAGTGGAATTTGGGTAAATCATCATATTCTGGGTTCGATGTGTGAGACTCGTATTCCTGAAGAATGCTGGCACATTTACTGTTCTCCTCCTGTTCTGCCAGATCCACAGCCTTATTGCCACCCTGAACACACACACACACACACACACACACACACACACACACACACACACACACACACACACACACACACAGAGAATCATCACACAAAAGCAATTATACTGTCATCGATTTTCTTTTATCTAAAATTGAAGCTAAATTAACATTTGAATTAAAATATCATCTGGAATGATAAAAAGAAAATTAAATTACTTGGAACTATTTAAATTACTAAAATAATCTATTTAATTTCATTCATACGGTGGACGTGTGGTGACTCAGGTGTGTGATCTCTCACCTGGTCTCTCAGATTCGGGTCTCCTCCGTTCTTCAGCAGGAGTTTGAGGTTCTGATAACAGCCCCATAATGCTGCAATGTGTAAAGGAGTCAGATGCTCACCAGACCTACACACACACACACGACACACACACACACACACACGCGCAGCACAGAGGAAACACACTGTTATTTCTATTCTGCTCAAAATCCAAATCATCATCAGTCCTTTAAAACCAGTCAATTCCGATCAAATTAGATGCGAGATTCTGAAACAGAACTCAAAACTACAGAATGAAGTGAAAGAAAAGAATTAAAGTATGACATGAAGGAGAGAAATAAGGAGAGGAAGATGAGTGAAAAGTAAAAGTCAAAAATACATAAAAAAAAATCTGATTTAAAAATCAAACCAACACAGTTTTGGGTGACGACAAAAATATTTACATGCAGCTGGTTTTATAGACATTTTATTTTTCTGTATTTTATTTATGTGTATAAAACTGATCAAAGGGAATCAGAAAGGAATCTTTTTTGTGTGTGTAACCTCTGACCTGAGGTTGGGGTCAGCGCCGTGCTGCAGCAGAACTTTAAGGCATCTGAGTCCTTTTTCTGATTCCTTCCCTGCAGCCAGATGCACCGCAGCCAAACCTTCATCAAGCAACAGGTTGGGTTCTGCACCTCTGTGAAGTAAACTCTCCACCGTCCTGTTCACACGAGACACCGGAGACAATCACACAGGTGGGGGAGGGGGGGGGTGTTTTCACTCCTTTACATCTTCTCCATCATCTCACTGATCATCTACTGAAGCTGGATTTTAGTCCATTTCACTTCTAATGACTTATAATACAATAATAAATATAATTAACCATTAATAAGCACAATAAGAAAAAAAGAGGGAGAAAGAGGAAATGAAGACAGGAAGAAAAGGAGAAGAAAAAAGAAAAATAAAGGATTTGATAATTATTTACTGTTATTTAGAGTATTATTTATTAAAATCAAAGAAATATGAAAAACGGACAGGGTGAAGAGGAGTAAAAAGATCCGGACAGGATGAAGAGGAGTAAAAAGATCCGGATGAAGAGGACTAAAAAGATCCGGGTGAAGAGGACGACGTCATGTGAACAACAACAAAAACAAAAACATGTATTCATGAGGCTCCTTTCAGGGAGTCGGTTCATTTACCTCCCTGTAACACCACGAACCGACTCTTTTAGCTGAACCGACTCAGTCTGTCATTAATGGTGCTTGCAAAGCAACATTATTACTATTGTGCCGGACAAAACTTCGGTGCGTAACTTGTCCTGCAGCTTTTGTCCTAGACCCATGAATGACATGTCAAATCGACCGGCTCATTGAGGAGAGGTGTGCTATTACTTTTCTAAGCGATCCGAGTACCGGTACTGGGTCTCAAATTGGGCTTTTCTCCCATAGACTCCCATTATAAACTTTGGAGGTTTATAACTCGGCAAGCTTTTGAACGATCTACACCAAACTCAGCTCCTTTAGGGTGAGACTCTGAACAAACTTTTACATTGGTGTACCGACTGGCCTTTCAGTTGTGCCGCCCCTAAAATATGCAAAATCCAAAAACTTTTTACAACATGGACATGTGACATATCAAAACACTCAGAACAATGAGGGGAACTTCCTCACGTGTAGTTTAATGACGTCACGTGATGTCCCGTGTAGCCCCGCCCCCAAAATAAGCAAAATCAAAAAGTTGCCACAACATGGACATGTCATATATCAAAACACTCAGCCCAATGAGGGGAACTTGCCACGTGCAAGCACCATTCACATTTTCTTCAGGAAATGTACATTCTAGTATTCTGAACTGTTATTTCCTCTCTACTTCTTACCTGATAATAATTTACTGCTAGAAATGAAAGAGAATTCATACGCGAGCCGATTTAAAGTTCAAATGAAGAGTCGATTGTTAGAAATGACACCTTAAAAAATTACAATTAGTTAAAGTCATGTTAGATGGATGTTACACACAATAACACACACACACACACACACACACACACACACACACACACACACACACACACACACACACGTTACCTGACGTCAGTCTCCTTTACCGCCACGTGCAACAGCGATGCTAAATGATGCCTGCGTTCGTTCATATCTGCGTTAATATTCGCGCTCTTCGGTTCTTCGCTTCATCTATTTTATAATCCGCATGAAACCAGACAGCAGCTCGCGGTGTTTATCTCAAATCCCCACCCGTATTGCGGTATAAAAAAAAACAGCCTGAATCAGACGTCCACTCACACGAGCGTACTAACATGAGCGACATCACTACTAGCCAATCGTTTCTCAGGAGGCGGATACAAACTCGCCAATCACAGAGCAGGGGGCGGGATTTGTCGAAATACAGGTGGAAGAGAAAACCGAGTTTTTGAGACCACCGCTAGACACTAAATTTATATGGATTCGGCGTATAAGACGTATTTTTGCAGATTAATGGTAAACTCAATGTTGCTGCTTGGAGACCTGCAGAACGTGAAACTCTTTTGTTTAGTTGTTTAAATTTCCCTCTGTTGTAGTGACGTATTATTTCACCGCCGACTCGGGCGCTCAGTTAAGATGACAATCAGCGCCACCTGCTGTTCAGGCGCAGATTTATTACATGTTATTGTGTGTAGTTCAGAGTTGCCTACAGTCTGTAATGAGAGTTTATTCTGCACTACAGAGACGCTTTAATAACAAAAACACTGCACCAGGAATATGTGACTTCTGTCAGTGTGAACAGTGTAAACACGACGTCACTGTTTACTGTGTTACAGGAAGTGAGAGAGGCAAAACACAAACAAACCGGAAGTGCATGAGCGGATGATGACGTTTCACCTGAGGGCGACTGGAACAGCTGACGAGGAGGATTTACATTTATATTTATTTAATCAGACTGAATGAAAAGGACGAGATTTTACACGGATTGACGTTCTGTAGGTAAAAGCGGTGAGTTTTAAATAGATCATTATTACTATGGAGTTTAGCCTGGAAGCTAATTGTGTAGCTAACTGAAGTGTTGCTGCTAATCCAGTTGTGATGTTACTTCAGCACAACACAGTGATGTCAGTAATAATAAATACTGTAACGCGCTGACTTTAGATTTTAGTGTTACAGAGAAAAAAGAAACCAACGGGACAAAATACATTAAACACGTTTAATCCAAGGCCTGTGTCTGAAATGTGCCTCTGTGCCCTACCCCCTGTGCCCTACACCCTGTGCCCTACCCCCGTCCCCATCCCCTGTGCCCTACCCCCTGTGCCCTACCCTCTGTGCCCTACCCTCTGTGCCCTACCCTCTGTGCCCTACACCCTGTGCCCTACCCCCGTCCCCCATCCCCTGTGCCCTACCCCCTGTGCCCTACCCCCTGTGCCCTACCCCCTGTGCCCTACCCTCTGTGCCCTACCCCCTGTGCCCTACCCTCTGTGCCCTACACCCTGTGCCCTACCCCCTGTGCCCTACCCCTGTGCCCTACCCCCTATGCACTACCCCCTGTGCCCTACCCCCCCCTGTGCCCTACCCCCTGTGCCCTACCCCTATGCACTACCCCCCTGTGCCCTACCCCCCCTGTGCCCTACCCCCCTGTGCCCTACCCCCTATGCACTACCCCCCTGTGCCCTACCCCCCCCCCCCTGTGCCCTACCCCGTGCCCTACTGCCTGTGCACTACCCCCCTGTGCCCTACCCCCTGTGCCCTACCGCCTGTGCCCTACCCTTGTGCCCTACCCCTGTGCCCTACCGCCTGTGCCCTACCCCTGTGCCCTACCCTTGTGCCCTACCCCTGTGCCCTACTGCCTGTGCCCTACCCCCTATGCACCTGTTCTTGATATCAGGTGTCTCATTAAAATGAAAATCACATGACTCTCTCACCTGTCAGTCAAACTTGTGTTCATTCCATTTTTGGGTGGAGTTTATTTTCTTACTGAGATGCAGCTTGTTACTGATTTAATCATCTCCTATTTCACAGAGAGATCCTGGTGTGATAAAGACATCTGATCATAAGGCTTTAATCTTTAAACTGTCCGACAGGAAATGATGTTTGTGTGACACTTTGTGGTGTTTTTTCATTGTTTATTAGTCTCAGCCTCAGAGGCTCCGCCCACATCACCATGGAGTTAATGCTAGTTACACGGATCAGCGTTAAAAGCTTACGTATAAGACGCATCACGTGTCAGAGAAACGTCTTCGTCTATCTGATGTGTTTTTCTGTCACACAATTATGGGATGTTCAGATTAATAATTTAAGTTAGTCTGTGTTTAAAGACACAATGAGTGATGTTTCTGACCCTGATGTGGTTTAAGATGCAGTGAGAGATGATGATGATTATTGTGTTTCAGTAACGCAGGAATCTTCGCTCACTCGGACGAACGGGTGTCGTGTTCCGTCCCCGAGCTCCTCTGTGCTTTTACAGTAAACCATGTGAGTGGGTTGTGACTCAGATGCTGGAGCTGTAGATGATTCTGTGGATCAGGTGTCGGGTCTCACAGTGTGACTGGACGCAGGACGGGGACATGTGGAGGTGACGCTAATTATTTCTCCTGTTACGTGTAGTTTAGTGAGTGGAGCCTCAGTCAGGACAGTCCACACTGCCACACGGGTCACACGGCCACTTTCTGTTACTGCCTCCATCTTTATAACCGCCCTATTAGCCGTCAGACCATGGCAGAGCCCACGCCAGGCCTCGACAGAGACGTGCGTGAAGAGGAACAGGCGAGCGACAACAACAAAGCTAGTAGTCGAGTAAACGACAAAGAAAAGGCGTCCACCGAGACGCCTCCGTCTCAGACGAGCACGACTTGCTCGGACAGTGAGGACACCGGCGCGGCCACAAGCAGCAGGAGCCTTTCAGAGAGGGAGGATTCGGAGATCACATCATCTGTGAGCAGCATTGTAGATGAAACGCCGTCTCTGTCCACCCTAAACGGCGGCGTGTCCACGGCCTCAGATGAACCGCAGACATCTGTGAGGTCGGTGTTGGAGGTGGAGGCGGATGGAGCGACATCCTGGAGCGACGATGTGATGAGCGTAGAGGCGGCGCAGGCTGCGGTGTCGACGCCCCCTTCTGTACTGCCTTCAGTGCCCTCATCTGCCCCTCCCTCTGTACAGGAGCACTACTACGTCAAGTGGATCACGTGGAAAGGGGAAAAGACCCCCATCATCACACAGAGTGAAAACGGACCCTGCCCCCTGCTGGCCATCATGAACATCCTCTTCCTCAGGTGGAAGGTGAGACGTGTGTGTGGTTATAAAGCTGGTTAGAAAAGTGTTTTAGATTCAAACTTTTTAAAGGTGAAATAGACAAAAGATATAAATAAAAGGAACCACGTTACCATGACGACCGGACTGTAACAATTAGCATAATTATTTTCTAGAGAAGAAATAATCTTCATCATATTCACACATCAGTAGATTCAGTTAAAAAAAGAGATTTAATAATCATATAATTAAGAAAAAAAGAATCATCTCTGTTTCTGTCTGAAATTAGCCCCGCCCTCTTTCTCAATAAGACACACCCCCAAAGCTGCTCAGCTTGACCAGGGCACATCAGTTAGCTCTATAAACGTCTAGACTCTGTCTCACAGTGTTGTAGTAAAATGATGTGTGTGTTTCATGTGTTTCAGGCGAAGTTACCCCCCCAGACTGAGGTCATCACCATCGACGAGCTCATGGCTCACCTCGGTATCTGTTATTTCTCTCATAAAACAACTTTAGTCATTATTAAATAAACAATGTCGCACTTTTTATCTGATTACAGTTGTTTATTGTTGGTGAAACATCTGTGTGTGTCTGTGTGTGTGTGTTTGTCTGCGTGTGTGTGTGTCTGTGTGTGTGTGTGTGTCTGCGTGTGTGTGTGTCTGCGTGTGTGTGTGTCTGCGTGTGTGTGTGTCTGCGTGTGTGTGTGTCTGCGCGTGTGTGTCTGCGCGTGTGTGTCTGCGCGTGTGTGTCTGCGCGTGTGTGTCTGCGCGTGTGTGTCTGCGCGTGTGTGTCTGCGCGTGTGTGTCTGCGCGTGTGTGTCTGCGCGTGTGTGTCTGCGCGTGTGTGTCTGCGCGTGTGTGTCTGCGCGTGTGTGTCTGCGCGTGTGTGTCTGCGTGTGTGTGTCTGCGTGTGTGTGTCTGCGTGTGTGTGTGTGCGTCTGCGTGTGTGTCTGCGTCTGCGTGTGTGTGCGCGTGTGTGTCTGCGTGTGTGTGTCTGCGTGTGTGTGTCTGCGTGTGTGTGTGCGTCTGCGTGTGTGTGTGCGTCTGCGTGTGTGTGTGCGTCTGCGTGTGTGTGTGCGTCTGCGTGTGTGTGTGCGTCTGCGTGTGTGTGCGTCTGCGTGTGTGTGTGCGTCTGCGTGTGTCTGTGTGTGTCTGCGTGTGTGTCTGTGTGTGTCTGCGTGTGTGTCTGCGTGTGTGTGTCTGCGTGTGTCCTCGTGTGTGTGTGTGTGTGTGTCTGTGTGTGTGTGTGTGTGTGTGTGTGTGTGTCTGTGTGTGTGTGTGTTGTAGGTGAGTGTGTGTTGTCCATTAAGCCGAGAGAGAAAGCTGAGGACATGGAGCTCAATTTTCAGCAGGTGAGTGTAAAATATATAAAAGATGAAATATTTGTGTGTTGTTCAGGACAACACAATATTACTGATTATTTTTATCTGTTTAAATTATTATTTTTGGCTTTTTGTAAAAAAGAAACAATAAAATAAACAAATCACAACATGGAACATTTTGATCTTATATTTTATTCTAACACAAATATAACTGATGACGTTTATAAACACTTCATAAGGAACAATATTTTATTGGAGTTTCGTTTATAAACTAATATTTTTAAGAACTTTTATGTCGTGTTTGTATCGGCTCAGTGCCACGTCACCGAGGATGATGATGATGATGATGATGATGATGATATAATAACATCTTTTCTCGCTGTGTGTTCAGAACATGAGCGATGCCATGGCCGTGCTGCCCAAGTTGTCCACGGGTCTGGACGTAAACGTGCGCTTCACCGGCGTGGCGGATTTCGAGTACACACCCGAGTGCATCGTGTTTGATTTGCTCAACGTTCCTCTGTATCACGGCTGGCTGTTGGACCCACAGGTCAGAGACAAACACTGTCACTAATCACACTCAGCTCTGGTTCTGTCTCTGTTACATAAACACTACAGACAGAGAGACGGAACAAAAAGGGCTCAATGGTCTTGGTGTCGTTCTAGAGCCCAGAGACGGTGTCTGCGGTGGGGAAACTGAGCTACAACCAGCTGGTGGAGAAGATCATCATCTACAAACACTCCACCGACAGCAGCCAAGTGAGCGAAGGTGTGAAGGGAAAAAGTCTCACTCTGATCACATTTCTGACGTGTTTAATACGGTGTGATTACGTACAGAACAGGAGATGAATTCAGACAGGAATCAAGTTTATGATTCGGAGTTGATTCAGTGATTCACTTTTCCTATGTGATTCTTCAGAATAAAAACGATTGAGTCATATACAGCGACGTTCATGATTCATAAAGTCGTGTTTATAAATGAGTCAGTCATTTGATTCACTGACGTTTTTATTTATTTATTTATTAAAAAAAAATCATTTATAAAAATGACTCACCGATCCAGTTCCTCAAACAGAGATTTGAGTCGACACACTTTTAGTGCCGTTTACTCTCCTGCTTTCTGTATTCACTTTTTTGTGTGTGTGTTTTCCTCCGTTACTTATTTCTGTAAACACTGCCGAAGCTCAGTTAGATCTCTGGAACCTCAGAAGAAGAACAGTGTGAAACACGGTGGTGGTGGTGGTGGTGGTGGTGGTGGTGGTGGTGGAAGCTCCTGTGTGATAGCTGTTGTGTTTTTATTTTTTTAGTCGATGATAATCAGCACAATCAGACGTTGTGTACCGAGCGTTTAACCTGATGTTGTGTGATTGTGCAGGTCTGATAGCGGAGCAGTTTTTGGAGTCGACGGCCACCCAGCTGACGTATCACGGACTGTGTGAGCTCAACACCACCGCCAAGGAGGGAGAGCTGTGTGTGTTCTTCAGGAACAACCACTTCAGCACCATGATCAAGCACAAGGTGAGCTACTGATCCACAAACTCTCTGAAAAATACAATAAGAAACAGAATCCCACAAGATGAAATATAACTGTTTTTAATATACAAAAAGAGATTTACATTCATTGAGAACTTACTGTGTGTTACTGTGTGTGTGTGTGTGTGTGTGTTGGGTGTTGTGTGTGTGTTGTATGTATGTGTGTGTGTGTGTGTGGTGCATGTGTGGTGCGTGATGTGGTGTGTGGTGCATGTGTGTGCATGTGTGTGGTGTGTGTGTGTGTGGTGCGTGTGTGTGTGTGTGTGGTGCGTGTGTATTTGTGTGTGTGCGTGTGTGTGTGGTGCGTGTGTATGTGTGTGTGTACGCGTGTGTGTACGCGTGTGTATGTGTGTGCGCGTGTGTGTGTGGTGTGTGGTGTGTGTGTGGTGCGTGTGTGGTGCGTGTGTGGTGCGTGTGTGGTGCGTGTGTGGTGCGTGTGTGGTGCGTGTGTATGTGCGTGCGCGTGTATGTGTGTGCGCGTGTATGTGTGTGCGCGTGTGTGTGTGGTGTGTGGTGCGTGTGTGGTGCGTGTGTGGTGCGTGTGTGGTGCGTGTGTGGTGCGTGTGTGGTGCGTGTGTGGTGCGTGCGTGTGTATGTGTGTGCGCGTGTGTGTGTGTGTGTGTGTGTGTGGTGCGTGCGTGTGTGTGTGGTGCGTGTGTGGTGCGTGCGTGTGTGTGTGTGTGTGTGTGTGTGTGTGTGGTCTCAGGGTTACCTGTACCTGCTGGTGACAGATCAGGGCTTCCTCCAGGAGGACACCTTGGTGTGGGAGAGTCTCCATAACGTGGAAGGAGACGGGAATTTCTGTGACTCAGAATTCCGACTGTGCCATCCGGCCCAGAAGAGCACGAGCAGGTCCACGGCACAGCAGCAGCAGATGCAGATCGATCAGGTGACCACCAGGGTCTCAGTTTACACAAAAACCCAATGAGGATCTTCAAGAAATTACTGAACAATGTGAAGGTCTGATTACCAAACTGTGTGTGTGTGTGTGTGTGTGTGTGTGTGTGTGTGTGTGTGTGTGTGTGTGTGTGTGTGTTAGGACTACCTGGTGGCCATGTCCCTGCAGCAGAGTCAGGGTGAAGCTCCTGGACCTTTAAGCGATCTGGAGTTAGCGACACGGTTACAGCAGGAAGAATATCAGCAGCCTCCACAAGCCTCTGGGGAACAGGTGAGTTAATAACTACTGCATGTCAACTGTTAATGTTAACAACAAATCACTTCGTCAATAAACTGTGATTCAGTTCATCGGCTCTTTATTTGATTTAAAGACATTTTTTGTCAATTTAAATTGATTCAGTTCATATCGACTCATTGATTGGTTCTTTTTGTAATTTAAAGGTGGGGTCTCCGTTGTTTGAAAGCCAATGTTGACATATAAAATCACCAAAACAAACACGCCCCTAACCCAAACGGGTCCCACCCCTGTATCGATAGCTCCGCCCACACATACATACGTAACCCAGGCAACTAACAGAAAGAAATGTGTCTTTATCATAGCTGAAGGGAAGAACAATACGATTGTAGATAAACAAACAAGTAAAAATGACACACAAACATAATCATGTAAAGGACAAAGACATATATTAGTTCTGTGTAACAAAACAAAACCAACGTTACTCACCTATCGAGAAGGAAAAAAGTGCCTCGGCGTCTTAAGTAAAGTTGGTCACATATTCACAGATTGGAGTTTCCCGAGTCAATAACTCCTGAGCTAAACACTGTTACTACACAAAACACGGTTGTAGCTGCGTCTCTACATTACTACGATAGAAAAGAGGTGTTATTTGTGTAGTAACAGCGTTTAGCTCAGGAGTTATTGACTCAGGAAACTCCAATCTGTGAATATGTGACCAACTTCCTGCTCCTTCAGTTCTCTCCAGCGCTGGAAAGCTGATCCTATATTAACACGTCCTACTTCTTACCTTATCGTAAGTCTTTCTTCTCTTTCTTTCTTTGTTTTTATCCTCCATGTCAATGTTAAAACCGCTTTCTGCTAATGTCACACATGCGCACTGAACACTCTCTCCGCCCATATCGACAAGACACGCCCCTTTCTGCTCATTGGCTACATGTTTTTGTTTTTGTTTTGTTTGTCGTCCCGACTCAGTGTTCTGAAGCATTTCTCAAACAACGGAGACCCCACCTTTAATGTTGTTTTTATTTTTTTCGCTTCCAGTGTAATGCAGATTCTTTTTTTTTTTTTTTAAATTAAGAACAATTCAACTGAATTAATGTCAGTCAATTACATTAAAGTAACTAGTAAAAAAAATCCAACAGGCTTCCAGAATGTTCCTAATTTCCCACAAGGCCACTACATTCCACACTGTAGTGAGCGTGTAGTTAATAGTGATACATGTGGGACTGAACCTCACTGAGGATCACAAACTGTTGTTGTGATTTTTTTTGTTCAGATGAGAGGAGGACCGGCGTCTCATCACGGAGGACGGAGACGGCAGGGTGAGAAGAAGGACAGCTCGGATTGTTCCATTCTATAAGTCAGGAAAACACACACACGCACACACACTAAAGTTTATATGCAACTGCACCAGAAGACGCCGACGCCACGAATAAGTCTGATATCTCCCTCATTTTATCTCCGGCGAATATTTCGAAGATTTAATTCCCACAAGTGTAGAGGATCAGCCAAAGTGTGTGTGTATGTGCGTGTGTGTGTATGTGTGTTTACCTCTTAAGCTTTGCTGAGTAGCTACCATGCTAATGTAGCTAACGTGTTGCGCCATTAAAGGTCCAGTAGCCAAACAACATGTTTATGAGCTCTTAACTGTTTCATTAAACAAACACAGTGACAAAAATCAAATTATTTTATAACATTAAAGATAAAGGCCGTAACTCCGGTGTCATGTTACATGTGATTCTGATTCATATTCAGATCCGTTACATGCAGCCATGATTCAGATCTGTTACTGATTCCAGTTCAGTTAAGATTCCGATTCGGTCCGATTCACACACTGTGATTTAATGTTCCACAATCTGAACATATTAAATTCCCCCCAGTTTGATGCAGTAATTATGAGTTGATGCTATCGAAGGGCTTTCTGTGGCACCTGATTGTGACCCCGAGTCTTAATCATTTATCTGTGTTGTATTTAACATGTTAAGAATATATTATTACGGTAAATTTAACCTTAACACTGTCGGGTCAGCAGCATCTGTCACTGTGTACAGAAAAATACTTTATTATTAAAGATTTTAATGAAAAAAAATGCTTTTAATGTCATTTATTTAAATCGTCGAAATCTCTTTAGATGAAGTCGGTCGCGTGGAGAGACGTCAGTTGTGTGTCCACGTTTCAACACTGCGTTAAGTGTTCAGGTGTCAGTGCAGAGTTATTCACACACGCACACACACACGATCGCTTTTACTGCTTTATTTCCTGGATCAGTTTGGGAGAAGGATCATGATTTACAGTGTAAACTCTCACTCTGTCGCTCCTGTACATCAGCTCCAGGCTCCTGTTACTGTCTGTGTGCACTTTCACACCTCGTCACTCCGTTTGCTCAGGTTTCCTCAGAGTTCTCCAGTTTCCTCCTGGAAACGAGCTGCAAGAAGAGCCGGCAGCTCTACAGTGTGTGTGTATGAGTGTGTTCGTGTGTGAGAGTGTGTGTGTGAGTGTTCGTGTGTGTGTATGTATATGTGTGTAAGTGTGAGCATGTGTGTATGTGTGTATTAGTGTGTGTGAGTGTGTATGAGTATGTGTGTGAGTGTGAGCATGTGTGTGTGTGTGTGTATTAGTGTGTGTGAGAGTGTGTGTGTGAGTGTTCGTGTGTGTGAGTGTATGTATATGTGTGTAAGTGTGAGCATGTGTGTATGTGTGTATTAGTGTGTGTGAGTGTGTATGAGTATGTGTGTGAGTGTGAGCGTGTGTGTGTGTGAGTGTGAGCATATGTGTGTGTGTATTAGTGTGTGTGTGTATTAGTGTGTGTGAGTGTGTATGAGTATGTGTGTGTATTTGTGTGTTTGTGTGTATGAGCGTGTGTTGTGTTTGGAGTTTTCCTGAGAACTGAGATCATACACCAGTGAGAATTCTACATGATTAAAAGTGTTTAAACAACTATTACTTTGTGTTACTGTTATATTTATTAACAGCTTGTGAGAAAATTGGGCCTAATTATTATTATTATTATTATTCACAAAGCTGCCACTGATCACCTCACTGAGTTAAAGGTAAATAACAATCTGCCCCCGGTGCAGGTTCTGAGAGCGTGTCATTAATCACCACACTGCTGCGCGGCCTGATTAGAATAATTTAATAAGAATCTTACACCAGTTGTTTTAACAGTTAAACAGTTAGCGTTAGCTGCCTTTCACTACATCACTGCAATCTTCTTTTGGCACAGAAAAGGGGCTTCCTGAAGGGTCTCCGTAAACACCCGGACCGGGGCGAGACGAGGACAGCAGAACGAACGATACTAATGTGACGAAAGAGGGCGGGGCTACCAGGGGGGCCACTTAATAATCAGTGTTCACATGTGTGTCGGTCCTTCCAGAGTCACATGCAGGTCGACTCGTGTGTCATTTTGTTGTTTTTTTTTTATATGAGATGAGAATGAAGACGGCTCTGTCGGTGTTATTGGGAGTGAAAACTCGGTGACTCCGGGATCAGAGCGCGTGACGTCTGCCAGGCGTTTGGGGAAGCTGTCGGAGAGAGCAGACGTACCGCACGCCCACGTTCACTGTGACCGAGTTTCACACACATCTATTTACACGCTAAACACTAAAATCCCATCGCATCTCTCACTGCTGTGAAATGACTAAAAAAAAAGAGTCTTGGTAACTTTACATTGTGTGTGTGTGTGTGTGTGTGTGTGTGTGTGTGTGTGTGTGCATGCTTATTTAAATCTTTGTCACTGCAGTTTTAAGTTGAAGAGAGACGCTGTAAAAGCCCTCGATTTACAAACCCGTAATAGCACTGTAACATCACCTCCACAACTTCAACACACACTCAGTCATCACACACACACACACACACACACACACACACACACACAGAGTGATGGTCAGGGTGCCACAGGGCCAGTGTCCTCGTCCTCGGTCTGGATCACTGTGTAATAAAAGTGCATTAAAGCTACAATTCGGCCAACAATAAAATGTGCGTCTGTCACGAACGTAGTCGATCGGCTGAGACGTGTTTGCTAAATGATGCTAATTTAGCGAACACGTCGTTTCCCCCACAGTGAAGTAGCTCTTTGTCTTGTTTGGTTTGAACCAGTGTTTCAGTTGGGTAAAAACAAAAAAAACAGGAAAGCGTAGCTGTCTTATCGCTCCTGTATCGTCATAGCGACAGGTATAAAATATAAATGCTACAGCTAAACTGTAAATTTTGGCACCTGAAAGAAGAACAAGACATGGAGTGCGTCTGTGCGTTTAGTTTTTGGCTCCTGGTTATGGTTGTTAATCGACTGCAGTGTGTCGTGGACCTCAGACAGAAGATTATTAGGGAACAAAGGAAATAAAAACCCAAAGGTACATAGACATGACGATCTTAACTGAAAAATCTGACGTGTTAGTCACGAAAGTCACTGACAAGACAAACACACGCGCACACACACACACACACTTGGCGGACGGTTACGGGACCTCCCCCTCCCCCGGGCTGGTCTCGGACACGCTGCAAACCGAGTCGTCTTCAGTGACGGAGGGGTCGATGGGAGTGAGCGTGATCTTCACTATGCCCCTGTCCTCGTGTACAGTAGGAGGTGGGAGATGCACCTGGCTAACGGTACGGCTTTCCCGTGACATGGGGGCGTGCTGGATCACCAAGGCCCGGCCCGGTTCCTGCAGGAGCATGACGGGCCGCGACTCGGATTCCTCGATTTTACACTCTGTCACCTGCGAGGACGAGGAGGAAGACGATAGCGCCTTCTGGATCACGCTTCTATTCAGCACCACTGGATTCAGACTGAGATTCTGACTGGGATTCAGGTTTAGGTTCTGATTCGGACTGGCGTTCTGAGCAGCCACCGTTTCTTCTGGTCTCTGCTTCCTGGGTCGACCCCTTTTGCGTTTCATTGGCGGGCCCGGGCCCACTGCGGACGAATCGGAGGCCCTTTTAGATGCTGTCGTCACCGGCGTTGCTGTGGAAACGGCCACCGAAGAAGGCAGGATCATGAGATGGTGGGAGGAGCCGTGTTGCTGTGGCGAGAGCGTTGCCACGGTGATGGGCAGAGTCACTTGGACGCTGCTAGAGTCATTCGGCGTGAAGGCAGGAGCGGGGGCGTGAACGGAGAGGAGGGGTTTTTCTGGAATCGAGCCACGAGGGCGGAGCTGAGGGAGTTTCTTCACCAGCGCTTCAACCTGCATCTCACGGCCTCCATAACGCAAAACCTCAGGAGCTTTAGCTGATTTGTCGTTGGGAAGATGTTTCACAACCTGCTCACTTTCATCTTTCTGTAAAAGAAAAAACACAAGAATTTTCAACAGTAAATAAAACTGAGACGTTTCGATTCTTTATAATAAAGGTGTGTCGCAGTGGCGTCGCTGATGGAGTTTATATTTTATTAATAGTTCTTTTTTATCTGTTTCTAATGACCGTAAATGTCTAGTTCCTGTAGTCACTTACATCGCAGTCGTTCCCCTCACAGCCTCTAGGATGAAGAATGTACTGGAGATATAATACCTTAGTGTCTTGGCCGGTGCTTTCTTCCTCTGCTGTACTCCCTCTGGACGTTGTCGGGTTCTTTTTAATCACTTTGTGAGGTTTCGCGGGGCCTCCTGGTAACAGAACACAGCACCACACCTTCAATCACTGTCAGGTCCAGGTTCATTGTGAGACAACACGAGATATGGAGCTGAGAAACTGTTCGTACCGGCGAGCGACGCGGAGGTGACGAGCTCGGCCTGGCTGCAGCGCGGGTTTACGATGTGCTCCTGCACTAAGAAACGTGCGATTTCCACCACCGTGTCGAACGAGCGCTTGAGGATCTTCTGAGCCCAGTCACAGATCAGCTCACAGGCCGCTTCCGTCACTTCCTGTTTGTACGTCTGCACCAGCTCGGTCAGCTCGGACTGCAGGGGAACAGAGCAGGTGGTACGTGAGCGGCTGAAACACAGAGGGAGTGTGTAAACGTATAAATGTGTAAACGTGGGAGTGTGAACAGAGCCTCATACCGGATCATTCTTGAGGTCCAGGTTGGGTAACAATGGCATGTTTAACACCGTCTTCCTTCGGATCCCGCTGTAGCAGTACGTAACGGCAACACGGTCAAGGAGGGACGATAAAACACTCACGAATAAGACAGGTGATGTAATGATGCATACAGAGCTGCACTTGTCAGAATGTCAGAATGACAGGATGATGGAAAGGATATTTGGACTGGCCTCTGCCTCCCAGTCTGCGTGCCTTGATGTTGGGGAAGATGTCTCTGATGATCTTACCAAAGTTGGCCGCGCTCAGTGGCCTCTGCTGCAGGTTTTCACAGTGCTTCCTGTCGAGTGGACATCACGACATGGTGTAAGTAACCGTGTGATATACTGCACTGCTTCGAGCCCTGATTATTCGCTTCTATTTACTTTTATTTGTATAGCACTTTTACCAGCTCTACAGAAATATACAAATATAGAATAAAATTTTGTTTTTCAACTTTCAAATTAAATGAATATCTAGCAAGCCTGAGGCAACGGTGCTGAATTTTCTCCACAGTGCAGTAAAGACAGTACACACAGTGGTCAAATTCACGGTGACATTATTTACCCCGTCTCATGAATCTCGGGCATCGTGATTATGTTCTGTTTAATATTCTAGATGCTGATTGGTCAGAACGGGTTGATTCCTTCAGCAGACCTGACAGTAGTGTAGCTGTAACTTTAAGGGTTTTTTCTGACACAGTCTTCACAGAAAAGAGGAGTTTACACTTCTCTTGTGGTTTCTCTGTAACATGATGAGCTAGGTTTAAGAGAGAGAACTAATAGTGGGGATTAGTCACCGGTATGTCTCGTAAACATCTTGTTTAGGCAGGCAGGTGTCGGCGTGTTCCTCCAGGTGACTGCGAATCCAGTTGCAGGTGTGGAGCTGGTCGGCCGTGTTCACCGAATTTGTGTCACTGCTATCAAACACACACAATGATCCTTTGTAAGAGAACGGTTTCTCTCTTACCTGAGCACACAGTGTCCAGCTCCACCTTCTTTACACTTATATACATAGGGCTGGGCGATAAAATGATAACAATATGTATCGCGATAGACACATGATCAATATCAATAAAAAATGTGTTCGATAAAACGTTCGATATTTTTTATTCTCTGTCGGAAGAAAACAGTAGTTGCGGAGCAAGTTTGGTTGCATTAACAAAGGCACTCACTCTCTGGTAACCTAGCAATGTAGGGAGTGACACACTAACAGCCAATCATGTAACAGTATCAGTTTGGTTGCGCCATATCGTTGTCTCGTGCTGGTCTGCTGGATTCCTCTTCAGTACACTCTTCACGACACTGATATCGTGATACAGTTTTCAGCCGTATCGCCCAGCCCTAATATATATATATATAAAAATCTCATCACACTTCCATAACAGGAACAAGATGCTGTGCTGTACCTCTTCTCTCCTGCACTCGGACCTGAAGGGAGCTGTAAATACAGGTAGAGTTTGTCGTTGTCTGTAAACTGCTGCACATCTCTCTGAGGAAAGACGTTACACAGAGGAACGAGATGTTATTCAGCAAAAACTGAACAATCAGTTGGATCATTTAGTCAGCTGTCAGTTATTCTGAGCAGATCCTTACCAAAATCGTATCCACTTTACTCTGCACGGTCTTACTGAGGAAAAAACAACAACAAACAGGGTCAAAGATCCTCATACAATAGCAGATATGAGTGTCTAGATTAAAAATATAGACGAGATTTAATGATCATGATCAAACTGGTTGACCAGGAAAACTAATGTAACTTAAAGAACGAGTCTTTATTTCTAACATGAGATGTCTTATGTTACAAAGCACGATCACGTCAGTGAGTCCAGTCTACGTCTGTGGCCTCAGCGTATCTGAATCCAACTGATCACCTTCAGGATGTGCAGCTGAATGAAAAACGTTTCCAACACCTTGTAGAGTCCATCGACCCAATACTGTTGTGGCGTTCCTAATAAAGTGGCCAATGTGTGTATATAACAATAGAATAAAATTGTTTAAAATAAAGCTATACGTATTACAAAAGAATTTAGTATTTTTTTTATATTATATTATCAATTTAATAAGAAAGCATGGCGTCCCTTGTAATGTATGATATCGTGACTGTCTGACACACCATAGCAACCCCCTAAGATATCCACCAATAAACTTGTTAATCCCTACGGCCTCTGGAAGCCGTTCTCAAGGTGTGTTGGGGTTTTTTAATAAACATATTTATTAGATTCTGATGTGCGTGTCACAACTCGCACATGACTTACACACAAGGTTGGTAACACTCGTGCAGCAGTGCTCCTGTACAGCAGTGCCGCTAACATCAGCATTTTACTCTCTCTCTGTGTGTGTGTGTTTGTGTGTGTGTGTGTGTGTGTGTGGATTACTGAGAGATCTGCAGTGCTCATTGCACAGGGGAGAGAAGGATCAGGGTCACAAAGACTTATTATACCATAACAACCACCTGGTTACCACCTAATAATATCCTTAGACACCTACCACCTACTAACTGCCTCAAATACTACAATCAACGACTATTAACCTGCTCTGGTACCATAGCAACAACCTCAGATACCACAGTTTGCATCTATGTACCACCTAGTTACTGTCACAGTCATCATAACCACCCCAACCACATAACTGCCTCAGATATCTATTGATGTATTTCTCTCTGGATAAGGATGTGTAAATACCCTAGCAACCATCTAGTAACTCCATCAAATAGAGTTTAATTAAAATATTTGTTTATTGGTGTAATACTTTTAACATATATAAACTCTGGATATATACGTTTTGCACTGTCTCAGTTACCACAGCAACCACCTAGTAACCACATATTTACTGTCTCAGTTACCACAGCAACCACCTAGTAACCACATATTTACTGTCAGATACCACAGCAACCACCTAGTAACCACATATTTACTGTCTCAGATACCATAGCAACCACCTAGTAACCACATATTTACTCTCAGTTACCACAGCAACCACCTAGTAACCACATATTTACTGTCTCAGTTACCACAGCAACCACCTAGTAACCAAATATTTACTGTCTCAGTTACCACAGCAACCACCTAGTAACCACATATTTACTGTCTCAGAAACCACAACAACCACCTAGTAACCTCTCTGTAACTTCCACAGCTATCATAGCAACAATTTAGTAAGTGCCAGAGATGCCAGAGCAACCACCTAGTAACTCCTTCTAAAAGTCCTGGATACCATGGCAACCACCCAGCAACTGCCTCAAATACCATAGTAACCACCTAGTAACCTCTTCATTACTACCATAGCTATCATAGCAACCACCCAGCAACTGCCTCAAATACCATAGCAACCACCTAGTAACCTCTTCGTAACTACCATAGCTATCATAGCAACCACCCAGCAGCTGCCATGAAATACCATAGCAACCACCTAGTAACCTCCCGAGGTACCAAAGAAACCACCTAACAGGCTCTAGGTAAATGATTGGTGAACTATAGCATCCCTTAGTAACCCCTGGTCCCTGAGGTTGTATAGCAGTGGGGTTTCTGGGATGGGGTTAAGTTTAGGCTGGAACAGCAGTGAGCTGATGAGATGCCCTGTGAGTGAGAGAGCCTCAGCTACTCACTCCTCTGTTCCGGGTTCCTGCTCATTTGTGTCAGAGTCGAGAGAAGCTTCCACTTTAACGGGGTGTAAATAAATCTGTCCTCCTCCTCCGGGTGGATTGAGTACATTAATGTGATCAGAGTAGAGAAATGAGTGTTTAAAGGCAGCCTTACGCAGCTGCTTCCGCGCTTCTGTGGTTACAGCGCGTTTCTTCTGTACAGCAAAAGAGAAATCCCTGAAGGAGACATTTCTGCCCCTCACTCGGACCGTGTCCTGGTCTCGGACAGCCTCCAGTACCGCACGCTTATCCCTGTAGTAGTGAAATCTCACCAGAACCGCTCTCGGCTCTCCGTCCGCGCGTTTGTGCGCTCCGGTGCGACGCGCGCGCTCCAGCTCTATCCGGTTGTGTCTGGCGCGCATGCCGAGTACATCCGGCACCCAAGTCTCAAAAAACTTTACCGGGTCCGACCCTTCCGTGCCTTCTTTTAGCCCAACTATCCGGATATCCCTTGAAAACAGCCTTCCGTGCTCCAGGTCTTCCAGGCGGTCCAGTGTTCTCTCCAGCTCGTCCTGCAGCTCGGCGACGCGCGCGTCAGTGGCCCTGTTGTGGTCCTCGAGCTCCGACACGCGCTGCTTTTCGCCACCGACTCTACGGATCAGCAGGTCCATTTTGCTGGACATTTCGGCAAGTGGCTCGTGAAGTTTCTGTATCTTCTCGATTATTCTGCTCACGGCATCTTCTTCACATCTCTTCAGCTCGCCATCTTGCTGAAACAGTGCAGAGCTTCCAGCCGGGCGACTTACTCTTCCGGTTTGGTTCAGTTTTTTGTGCATTTAGGGTTTTGTTTTTTTGCTTCACTTCAGCTACGAATGAGGACACGTTTTAAATGATGAGAATGTAGACAGAGAATAAAACAGCTCGTCTACAAACAGCCCTCCCTGCAGCCAGGAGCTCGGGGGGGGCGGGGCTACATCACTTTCAGTCTATAATTGTCATAAACACACTTTACATGTAGAATTTAATTAATCAATTAATTAATTAAGGTTATTCCGAACAATTACATCATTCGTCACTGCAATGACCGACAATCTAATCAAAACAGATGACAAATATTCCTTATAAAAGATTTAATAATCGATTACTCTGTATTTAGTTTTATAATAATATAATTTTTTATAATGTATGTGATATTAATTACTTCCATACGGTGACATTAAAGTGTTGGAAATGATTTACATTATTATTTTTTTATTTTTTTATTTCTAATGTGTGAAAATACATCTAGAAATAAACAGGATTCAGGTGTTATTAGACGGTTGCTATGGTGTTGCTAGGTAGATTTTATATATCCAGGTTGCTTTGTTGCTAGGTGGTTGCTATGGTGTCTCAGGTGGTTGCTATGGTGTCTCAGGTGGTTGCTATGCCTTTGCTGGCATTCAGTGCACATTAGAGGAACGTATTAAAGTATTTATTGGTATAAAAAAATGACTCAGTTTCCACTTTCATCAGATATCTTTTTGTATGGTTGAACATCTAATTATATAATAAATCTGATATCTAATTACAGATGTTAAGAAAGAGGTGGATAAAGATCTCAAAAAAAAAGTCTGACATTTGATAAACATCCTTATGGGAGACAGTGACACGTTAAACACCACGATGTTCCACTGGCATGTAGCTGTTGTTCGGGGTAACAGGTGAAATCTGATGAAGCAGATGTTGCTAAGCAGTTGCTATGTGTTCCAGCTGATTTCTAGGCAGATGATGATGTTATCCCAGGGTGTTGCTAGGTGGTTGCTATGCTTTTTTTTTCCAGATGGTGTGATGGATGTAATCAAACACTCCATTTCCAGTATAAACACAGGTCTCTCATGATGAGGTGAAGGACGCAGGCCGAGGAAAAACAAGTGATTTGTTTTCATTTTCATACTACAGCAACCAATCAGTGAGCTCTGATTTAATTAATTTACATACATAATTCCACATCTTTAGCACGTTCACCTCACACCTCCAGGGTTGGGGGTTCGATTCCCACCTCCACCTTGTGTGTGTGGAGTTTGCATGTTCTCCCCGTGCCTCGAGGGTTTCCTCCGGGTACTCCGGTTTCCTCCCCCGGTCCAAAGACATGCATGGTGATTGCGTGAGTGAATGAGAGTGTGTGTGTGTGTGTGCCCTGTGATGGGTTGGCACTCCGTCCAGGGTGTATCCTGCCTTGATGCCCGATGACGCCTGAGATAGGCACAGGCTCCCCGTGAGGTAGTTCGGATAAGCGGTAGAAGATGAGTGAGTGAGTGAATTCCACATCTTTCTTAATGCTTGTGACTACATACTTTTCTGTTTGAGTTTATAAAGTCAGGAAGCGTTAGGTGTGTAGACGTGAAGTGCAAATTCAACAACAAAACAAGATGTTTAAGCACGTACTGCTCTTACTCATATATGTGTAAAAATTGGTTGGATCTATGATCTCATTCGCAGATTTCATACTATTAATACTGCTAAAGAACGTTTGTGTTTTGTGTTGTTTACGATTGATAACTATGATGAACAATAACTGAGAAAATGTGCTTAAAATCTAATCACACAAACTCTTCACAGTAAAAACAGCATGAAGTCTTGGAAAAAAAAGTCTGTAAATATTTTAATAGTTGATATAGAATTTTAATAATGTCCTGCATAAATTAGTGCTGCAGGACAATATGTCTGAAAATAAAATGAATGTAGTCTAAATTTTCCCATCATTATAACCAAATAATTAATAGTGATTCCCAAATGGGCATTTGATTAAAAACAAGATGCTGGTCTGTGACATTTCCAGAGTCCTGTAAACTTTGGGGACTCTTCGCCAAATTACATATTTTATTTTATTTTTTTAAGTGAAAAGAAGTTGCAAACGATGCATGTTTTCTTTATAATTGCTAAACTAAAACATGAAAAATAAATGCTACTATAGAAAATGTGGCATGTGCAAAGATCTAGACACAGGCTACGCTAATTCAGGATCTCAGATGAACATACTGACAGACATCACATCTTTGGAACACTATTTGTAGTCAGTTAGGTGTCTTATTAATGAATTCTCACCCATTCTTTCTTACAGAACATTTGTAGTTCTGAGATATTATGTGGAATTAAATGGACAAGGAAATGGAAATGCATGCACATATGACATATTCTCAGTGATGCTCAAGTCAAGGAAACTGACTATCATTTTCCTCCCTGAATTCCATCCGTCTACCTGTGCAATATTTTCTGTGCCACTGGCTGCCACACAACCCTAAAGCAAAGAGATTCACCTCCATGCTTAACGGATGGTTTTCTTTTCTTCAAGCATGCCTTTGGTGACTGTAGACAAAGAGTACATTTTTAGCCCATGGAAACAAATGCCTCAGACTAAAAATGTACTCTCTGCCAATTAGAAATGCTTAAAAACACTGATGATTAACATGTGACTTTAGTTTGTGTGACCGGTGAAATCTTACGAGATGTTCAGCTTGAGCTTCTGGAGCATGCCGGGCTTGGCGTCGTCCTCTGCGGATGAGTCTTCTGCTTTTATCTGGTCGTCCATCATGGCTCCACCACGTCAGGGTAACAAACCGCATTCAAGACCCCTTCTGGGATTAATGAGACTCAGATTACACACATGCAATTATCTTTGATAGCATAATAATAAGAGTAGTGACACAAATCAGCTCAGATATTCTGGCGGAATTGTGGAGGAAATAAGTGTCTAAGATCATGCTCTGTACTCTTACATGGTACCGTGAAGCTGAGAATATAGTAGCTGGACGTTTTCAAGCCCTCGTCTCAACACAAGCATTTTATGTAAACATAAACGACAGAATAGTTACACTGAAAATATACTGCATTACATTTTGAAACATTTTAACTATTTAAAATATCCCCTTATGTTTTTTTTTTTTACAATAAATATAGTGTTTTGTATATTTTATAAATAGTCGGTGTGTTCTTCGGTCACCATAAACTTCTTTATTCTATGAGAAATACATTACACCAAAGCGCTGCTGAATTCTAAAACCTTATCAGTGTTCAGGTGATTCATTCTCTCTAACAGCAGCTCTGACTGTAGATCAGGTTTATATTAACTAAGTCGCTATGATAGCTTATCGTTTCTATAGAAACAGCTCGTTCACAGGGAAGCGTACGGCTCACGCTCCACCGATAGTAAACACATTACAGTCGTCATCGGTAGGGAGACGTTTATGTTAACGTATGTTTCCGTACTGGAAGGAGTCTCCAGTGTAGGCGCTTTGTAACAGTCTTCTGTTATAAGAATGAGTCGACAATCAAGGCAGAAACAGTGACTCTGCTTCATCACGCCTTCCTGCCGTCGATTATTTTAATAACAGTAAAGTGTTTACTTATATTCTATCCTTAATTTTTTAAGATGTACTATCGTATACTTAGAGGTTTTGATATGCAAATAATCTTGACGGCTCGACTAGTATGCAAACGCTCGCATGACGTCATGATGTGATTTGTGGCGATTTCTCTGGGACATTGCGTTAGTCGGTTGTCCTTTGAGGTGACAACAGACGTGTCAGGAGGACAGGAAAACGCACTGACACGTCAGCATGAGCAGGACATCGAGACACGTTTTAGATAACGACTAGCTGACGTACTGTAAAGGAACATTTACAGTCAGAGGTTTTCACCATTCATAAAACACACACACACACACAGCAGAGATTACACACTCAGGGCCACTAAACACTACACAACACAACATTGATACACAACATATTATATGTCACGTTGTAAATGCCTGTGATTGTTTGTTATTACACAACAATAATAACAGCATTCGTATTTATGAGAAATTCAAATCTCATCCACGAAAAGTAAAGAGATCTTTCTGCAAAAGAGAAAATTCACAACACACACGAATGAGGCTCGACTTGTGTGTTTGTGGTGAAATAAAACAGCCCATAATAACGGTGTTATAAGTCGGTTTCCGCTAGCTAACGTCATTAGGCCGGACGACGTGGCTAATCCGTACAGCTAGCTAAAGTTAGCCGTGTGGACGGTTAGCTAGTCGGTCTGTTAGCCACCCAGCTAATCGTCTTCCCTTGTCCCTTTAAAACAGACGGTTTATATTATTCGATATAGTTAAGAAGATTTAATAATAAATAAATAAATGGTACTATTGCTAGCTTTATGACGTTAGCTAGTCTGCTAATAATATTTCATCTTGCTAACCACCGACCCCTCAGCTAGCCTGTGCTAGCTAGCGTTAGCCTAAGAGCCGTATATTAAACACAGCTTTTCCGGAAAGAAACTAAAGCAGTTCGGCGCTCAACACACGCCGTTACTTTAACTCTGTACACACTGTTGACCCAAACGCAGAATAATGGCACGGTTTATTATTAAAACGAAAAAAAGATGTACCTGAGTCAAATAAACAGCAAAAAAATCCCTGCGCTTTATTTTGTGATTGGACGACTGTTCTTATGTCTGCCTGACTACAAAGCAAAAGTCGCTCTGATTGGTCCGTTCGGCTCGTCTTCCTCGGATACAAACTGTACCCTGCGCTGCGATTGGCTGATTCTTTTTATTTTTATTTAACACGTATAATGTAGACGTGGTTTCGTTTTCTCTCTATAGTGTAATAATATCAGCAAACACACCGGATTCATAAATATACATGAATTTAGCTGTAAACGTGTCATGAAGGCTCAGGATTTTATACTGCGTGTCCTGTTTAAGGCACGTCTTTAGATACAGGGCTCTCAAGTTTTGAAGACAGGCAAGAGTGACATCTCCAACAACCCCCCAAATAAATAAATAAAATAAAACTAGGGGGTCACAGTGGCTTAGTGGTTAGCACGTTCGCCTCATAGCTCCAGGGTTGGGGGTTCGATTCCCGCCTCCGCCTTGTGTGTGTGGAGTTTGCATGTTCTCCCCGTGCCTTGGGGGTTTCCTCCGGGTACTCCGGTTTCCTCCCCCGGTCCAAAGACATGCATGGTAAGTTGATTGGCATCTCTGGAAAATTGTCCGTAGTGTGTGATTGCGTGAGTGAATGAGAGTGTGTGTGTGTGTGCCCTGCGATGGGTTGGCACTCCGTCCAGGGTGTATCCTGCCTTGATGCCCGATGACGCCTGAGCTCCCCGTGACCCGAGGTAGTTCGGACAAGCGGTAGAAAATGAGTGAGTGAGAATAAAACAAAAAAAAAAACACTGGAGGAGTTGTGCTTGGTATAAGGATCACTGAGCACAATTTAACCAAATACCAAGTATTTATTCAATTTCCATTTATTAATTTGTGTGTGTGTGAGAAAGAGAGAGAGAGAGAGAGAGAGAGAGAGAGAGAGAGAGAGAGAGAGAGAGATTATGACTGGTGGTGTTTACTGTAAGTGTTTGTTGCCTTTTTGGACTCCTTTATCATGTGTAATGTTGCTCCCATATAAAACAGTTCAGCACAAGCCCAGACATTTTTAGGGTCATGATTGAGGACAATGTCCCGTCCAGAGGCAAGCTGTTTTGTGTTGAGCTTCTGTTCAAACCCACCATCGAAAATACCCTCTGGGCATCAGCATTAGAATGTGGAAGCACTAAAACCAAGGCTGCGATCTTTAATAGCCTCCCAAATTGGTTAAATCCAGTCACCTTTGAAAAAAGGAACCAGGGGCCTCTATTACGCAGATGTTTTCTGGCACCATCTCAGGGCCCCCAGTTTGAGAACCACTGGCCCTAGACTACTTGTTCTGAGCAGATGTTGTCAGTGAACAGGCTGTAAAACTGTTGGCTAAGTTACAGACACTCATGAAAAACTCCTGCTGATGATCTGGGAAACGTCTCTAACAGCAGTCACAATGTCATTGTTTGTGTCAAACAAGTTGTGAATTAGTTGTAACATTACAACAGGAGATCATGACTTACTCTGTGCTCAAAGTGATGCTCGGGATGCTTAAACCCCACAGAATGAAGGTCTTGATCGTTATGATCACCGCTGCTGTGAACATCACCTCCTGTAATTACACACATATATGACTCTAAATGAACATAAATAATCTCATTACCTTCTAAAAACACTTTTACTGAGCACAAACCGTGACGTTACACCCACATGGGCCACTCCAAATAACTTCACCGTGATGATAAAGGATTTATTTAGTTAGTTGTTTATTTATTTATTTATTTATTTGTTCAGCACCAACAATCTACCTGAGGAAGATCACACAGTCCTGAAAGATCTCAACAAAGGTAACGTCACTGATATGAAGTCCACTGATAATGGTTTATTTAGAGAAAAGGAAGTAACAGGTGTTGTTTATAAGCTAGAAGAGGCGTGAGGGAAGCAATGACACGTGATTATTTATGTGTCCATGTTAGTGTCCTTCAAGCAATATGAGACCAGCTGTTTTTATATTTCATGGTGTAGAATAAAGACAAACCTCCTCAATTCTACAAGGTAGAAACTGTCTAACTGTTTACTTCAGGAAAGAGACACCAGAGAGGGCAGAATAGTAATAATCTGTTTATTATTTTTACCTAGATTCATTTCAATTCACTGCCTTTTACATCACAGCATCACACCATCATATGGACATGTGAACACTTTTACATCACTCCATCATTACACTCCTACTGTCACACCATCATATGGACATGTGAACACTTTTACATCACTCCATCATTACACTCCTACTGTCACACCATCATATGGACATGTGAACACTTTTACATCACTCCATCATTACACTCCTACTGTCACACCATCATATGGACATGTGAACACTTTTACATCACTCCATCATTACACTCCTACTGTCACACCATCATATGGAGGATAATATCAGGTATTGTTACTTAACCCCATATATGTTTAGTTACTTAATAAGTAATTAAATACGGAGGCTAACAGACTTTTATATTAAACTTACTTCCTATTTGCGTAAACCGGAAGTACGGTTTTGTCCCCACTTCGTGCGCATGCGTGATAATGGCTGCCCCCAGGACGTGCTCTTGACCGCAGTGTTTTTGGGGTTTCTAACGTGTTTATTAACGAATTAGTTCCGACTTTTCTCTTTATTCCCCGCTGCGGGATCAGCGGCAGTGTTACTGAGACTCGGGTAAGAAAAGGGTCAGTGTTTCATTTACGGCTCTGTAAAAGACACACAACATAAAGTGGATGTAAATATAAAGACTTATTAATGTTTCCTGTCATCATCAATCTGTCAGAAAAGGTTATAAAGGATCATAAACGTTCTGTGGCTTTAATTAAATGTTTATATTAATATATATAATGCATTTGTGGAAGAGCACGTGTGTAATAAACAAATCAAATGTGTGTTTGTGTATGTATGTGTGTGTGTGTGTGTGTGTATGTATGTATGTATGTGTGTGTGTATGTGTGTGTATATGTGTGTGTGTGTGTGTGTATGTGTGTGTATGTGTGTGTATATGTGTGTGTGTGTGTATGTGTGTGTGTGTGTGTGTGTGTGTGTAGGATGCGTCTGACAGCTCTGCTCTCCATGGCAGCGAGAGCTGCGTTTCCACGTGATTATCACTACGGGACGAACAGACCGTGGACTGCAGCAGCGCGGAGACTCAACCCTCCGGGGAAGAGAAGGAGGAAGGTGTTTGTGGAGCCACTTAGTCCCGAGGACTGGAGTGTGTTCAGAGGAGACGTGGTAGGAAACTCGTGAGACTGTGTGTATATGTGTGTGTGTGTGTGTTGTACTACAATAGAGATGATGCAGTAAATGTCTGATACACTATGAAAGTAAACAAACAGATACAGACCTGTCTGTCTGCCTGTCTGTCTGCCTGCGTGTCTGTCTGCCTGTCTGTCTGTCTGCCTGCCTGTCTGTCTGCCTGTCTGTTTGCCTGCCTGTCTGCTTGCCTGTCTGCCTGCCTGCCTGTCTGTCTGTCTGCCTGTCTGTCTGTCTGCCTGTCTGTCTGCCTGCCTGCCTGCCTGTCTGCCTGCCTGTCTGCCTGCCTGTCTGTCTGCCTGTCTGTCTGTCTGTCTGCCTGCCTGCCTGCCTGCCTGCCTGTCTGTCTGTCTGCCTGTCTGTCTGTCTGCCTGCCTATCTGTCTGTCTGCCTGCCTGTCTGTCTGCCTGCCTGCCTGCCTGTCTGTCTGCCTGTCTGTCTGTCTGCCTGCCTGTCTGTCTGTCTGCCTGCATGTCTGTCTGCCTGTCTGTCTGTCTGCCTGCTTGCCTGCCTGTCTGTCTGCCTGTCTGTCTGTCTGTCTGTCTGTCTGTCTGATTGTATTTTGCTGTAATTTGCTGAACTGTGTAAATTTCATCAGAATAATTTGACAGATTTTCAGGATTCTAAGCTACAAATTAAACTGAAGTCGTGTTTACAATCTAAACTGAATATTTTTGTGATATTTATGTTAACAGATTATAAACCAATGTAGCTGCTATGTTTTTTTCAAAGTATGTGTGTGTGTGTGTGTGTGTGTGTGTGTGTGTTTGGGTGGCTCTGCAGGTGGAGATCCTCTCAGGTAAAGATAAAGGGAAGCAGGGAAAAGTCACTCAGGTCTTCCGCCACCGTAACTGGGTCATCATCGAGGGGCTTAACACAGTAAACACCACACACACTCACACACACTCATACACACTCATACACACACACACGCACTCATACACATTCACCCACTCATACAGACAC
The DNA here is from genome assembly GCF_030014155.1 of Tachysurus vachellii. Classification (NCBI taxonomy): domain Eukaryota; kingdom Metazoa; phylum Chordata; class Actinopteri; order Siluriformes; family Bagridae; genus Tachysurus; species Tachysurus vachellii. Next base: position 18,385,090 of record NC_083480.1, on the reverse strand, counting down.
ACACTCTCTGAATGTTTGTCTGCTTTGATTTTTTTGTTTTTGTTTAAATGTACATGTAAAGTTTAAAGGATAGTTTGTATTTGGTTTATGTCCTCCTGAACTTCCTCCTCTTCCTCCTTCTCAGCACTACAGGTACGTGGGCAGGTCTGGAGACTACAAAGGGACGTACATCGGGAGTGAAGCTCCTTTGCTGCTAAAGGACGTGTCCCTTGTCGACCCAACAGACCGGTCAGTCTCTCTGATCTTCAGCCTCTTCGCCCTCACCAGCATCATAAACACCACTTATCTTTATTTCTTACTTTTCTTCTCTAATGACAGAAAGCCCACAGAGACAGAGTGGAGGTTCACAGAGGAGGGAGAGAAGGTCCGTGTTTCCATCAGGACGGGACGCATCATCCCCAAACCTGTCTTCCAGAGGAGGGACGGCATCATCCCACAGCAGTGGAAAGGTGAGTTTATACATAAACATCTTTATACTCTTATTGATAATTATGTTGCTGTTTATTTCATTCCACAAATCTCTATCATCAGGTTTATTGTCTGCAGGTTAAGTACTGAAATATGATGTGTGTGTGTGTGTGTTACAGACGGGCCGAAGGACACATCTCCTGAGGACACTCTGGAGAAAACGTACACTGCGTCACTGAAGACTCTGGAGGAGGAAGTGATGGAGAAGATGAACATCCAGGAAGTCAGAAGACCCCGAAGAAGCTTCTGGTACTGAGACACACAAGTGATTCCAGCGCAGTGTTTGTTAGACTGTAATGACATGGTGGATTTACAATAAACATGTGTTTGTTCAATTGTGTCATTTACTGTAACACGTAATAACACACTCATCTTCTCACTCGTACTCGGTGTCATGTTCTATAGCAACAGGTCATAAACCTCGTTAAAGAGTCACATAGAAACTGTTTCTTCTTCTTTTTTTCCTTTTTTAAATTCAGTATTATTTCTATTAAATCCTATAACATATAAACAAAAATTATCTAAATATTATGAAGTAAAATGATTGATTATATTTAATGGAATTGTTACAGCTTATACGTTAAAGAACAATACTTTAATGTCCTGTTTGTAAAAAGGTCCAATAAAATGAATGTAATGAATAATGAATTTTATTTTACGATGGTTTCTCCATAAAACCCCACACAAAGAATTGCATTTTCTGGTCATTAGAAAGTTTTTCTTGACATTAATGCATTAATTGTAAGACACACAAATCACTGTTAGAATTTCTTTATTGAATTTATACACAAAGGGAATTAACGAATTAGATCTGATCATATCTATGTCCTCATAAACAGAGTGTAAAATCTGACATGAATATTAATCCAGGGACATGAAGTGTTAAAGGTGGGGTCTCCGTTGTTTGAGAAACGCTTCAGAACACTGAGTCGGGACGACAAACAAAACAAATACAAAACAAACGTGTAGCCAATGAGCAGAAAGGGGCGTGTCTTGTCAATATGGGTGGAGAGAGTGTTCAGTGCGCATGTGTGACATTAGCAGAAAGCAGTTTTAACATTGACATGGAGGATAAAAACAAAGAAAGAAAGAGAAGAAAGACTTACGATAAGGTAAGAAGTAGGACGTGTTAATATAGGATCAGCTTTCCAGCGCTGGAGAGAACTGAAGGAGCAGGAAGTTGGTCACATATTCACAGATTGGAGTTTCCTGAGTCAATAACTCCTGAGCTAAACGCTGTTACTACACAAATAACACCTCTTTTCTATCGTAGTAATGTAGAGACGCAGCTACAACCGTGTTTTGTGTAGTAACAGTGTTTAGCTCAGGAGTTATTGACTCGGGAAACTCCAATCTGTGAATATGTGACCAACTTTACTTAAGACGCCGAGGCGCTTTTTTCCTTCTCGATAGGTGAGTAACGTTGGTTTTGTTTTGTTACACAGAACTAATATATGTCTTTGTCCTTTACATGATTATGCTTGTGTGTCATTTTTACTTGTTTGTTTATCTACAATCGTATTGTTCTTCACTTCAGCTATGATAAAGACACGTTTCTTTCTGTTAGTTGCCTGGGTTACGTATGTATGTGTGGGCGGAGCTATCGATACAGGGGTGGGACCCATTTGGGTTAGGGGCGTGTTTGTTTTGGTGATTTTATATGTCAACATTGGCTTTCAAACAACGGAGACCCCACCTTTAATGTGAAGACTATTTATTTATTCACATTTGTGTTACAGAGCTTTCTGACTCGAGCTGTAATTCTAACTCCGTACCATATGGTGGCGCAAGCGAGCGAGATTTGTAACCAGAAGTATATTAAGGTAAAGCGTCTCGTTCAAAGAAGAAGAGCGTGTTTTGTTTATGGGGCATATTAGCTGTTTGCTAGCTACGCTTTATAATAATAATAATAATAATAAAGAATAATAATCTGACCATTAATTATTAAAGCCTTTATATCGGTATCGTTTAGACAGAATGATGAAACAGCGGAACGTGTCGTTTATGCAGATAAAATTTGAACAGATAGCCGGATAGCTAGCGCGCTAAGTTAGCGTTAGCATTAGCGTTAGCTAGCGCGCTAAGTTAGCATTAGCGTTAGCTAGCGCGCTAAGTTAGCATTAGCGTTAGCATCTCCGGCTAATTAAGAGCGGTTTAATAACTAAAGCGCGGATTAGTGAGTGAGCTGCGATTATATGAACCAGCTGGAACATGTCTTTAGTGGCGTACGACAGCAGCGACGACAGTGAGCGTGACGACCCGGTCCCAGAGTCCCGCAGCTCGGCTAAACCCGGCGGTTTGTTCGGCTCCCTGCCCGCTCCCAAGCGTTCAGAGCCCGCGGTGGGAAACCTGAAGTCCGGGCCGGAGCCCCGAGGCAGGAAGCGCGCAGAGCCGGTCAGGATCACTGCTCCAGAGATCCAAGAGGATAGTGTGAGTTGTCCCTCACACACACACACACACACACACTCCCCTGGTCCTGGTTCTGGTTCTGGGCTTAATCCAGTTTGTTGGGTTTATAATTCCTTGTTTTTCCCCCATCACCTCAGAGTGAATGTAACAGGACACTCAGCTGTAATGTTGATGCAGATCTCACATTTACTGCTGTGTCTGAGCTGAACATCTGAGTCCTGTGTCCATCATTAAACACATCAGATTCAGCTGACATTCAGTTCATGCTGAGAGACTGAAACTAATCACACACCTGATCACTGTTTCTCCTCCTCTCAGCTCTTCAGCCTGTTTCTCACAGTTCTGTTCTTTTCATAATGCGTTAGACGAATATTTATTTTCTCGTAAATAAACTGATCTTTCGTCTCAGAGCGAAGATAATCACAGTTCCAGACGTGTTATGACGTGTAATTATGTTTTTGTTCCCATTTTTTTCTGGGGCTTTGTGGTGGTGATGAGGAGCAGAATTCAGTGTTATAAAGCAGCATACAGAATGGATCTGAGAACATAACAGATCTCGTATTAGTGTGATCAGGAGTTTGGCTTTTTAACACTGTTCAGTTAAATATAAATTCATTTGTGAGTTCATGGAAACTTTTACTCTGAAGTGTTTTCTCCATTTTTACAGTCGGATGAAGATGATGAACCTGTGAGAAAGAAAGTAGGAGCTCAGGTGAGTGCTGAATTCTCACAAAGTATAAGAGCATCAGTGAATAACTTTAACAGGGTTTTTTATGTCCAGAGACAGCAGAATTTTCTGTGATAACAGTACTGTGTGTTAAATATTGTGATATTTAAGAGAACTGATGGTATCAGCTCATCCCCACACACTGAATTTATAAAGTCAATGTTAGTAATCCATTTGATTTGTGTTTATTTCTCAGGGTGGTGGTCTGTCATCTCTGCTTCCCCAACCCAAACACCTGAGTGTGAAGGAGACAAAGCGCCCCCTGGTGCCACACACTCTTACCAAACGCCCCGCTCCTGCTGCTCACACCAAAGGGACCAAGCCGGGGTCTCAGGGCGTGTCTGGGACGAGTCCGTCCCCATCGGCCATTAAAGCGGCGGCCAAGTCGGCATCGCTGCAGTTCGCTCGTCAGATCGCCGCAGACGAGGAGGGCAGTGACGATGAGCTCGCACCTGAGAATTACTTCTCTCTGTCAGAAAGGTCTTCTGAGCCGCCGGCCGAGGCGCCGTATCCTGATCCTCAGCCGTACGCTCCAGCACTGCAGCCTCCTCCCAGCGCAGAAGACGCTCCGCTCGACTTCGGCTCAGCCGCAGAGTCCCAGTCCAAGCCAGCGTGGGGCGCTCACGAGTACCAGACCGCCGAGTACCAACCACATGATCATGCACCCAGCGCTCAGGTACACACACTCCCTCACTCATCACTGACAACTCTACACACACTTTAATTCAGTGTGTTTTCACTGTGTTTAGTGAGTTAGAACCCTGCGTCTAACAAAGGTCTTTCAGCGATGGCTCACTGAAGCGTCCGGTTCTTTTTGACCTGAAGCAGTCGAGTGTGTGTTAAGGGTTCGAGTCGGGAGTAAAGAGCAGGAGCGATATTATCATCTTTACATGATTCTACACAGATACCACTGTATCCAGTGACCCACACTGCAGCTTCAGCAGAGAAAACGTCATTTAAACTGCACGTCAGAGTTCCTGATATTTCACACAATTACTCGTTGAAATTGTAGCTGGAGTTCAAAGATTCTTTTAGCTCCTCAGAATGTAGCTGGAGTCGCTCCACAGCTGGAGTCGCTCCACAGCTGGAGTCGCTCCACAGCTGGAGTCGCTCCACAGCTGGAGTTGGCAGTGATGCCTGCAAAGATGATCCATCTGTTCCATGTGCAGGTTGAGAATAATCTCTAATCAGTTTGACTGATGTTTCTCTGATCTACAGGAGTTTTATACCCAGGGTTACTTTCAGGAGCAGAACTCGGGTTTTGAGCAGGAGGAAGGAGAATCTTCTACTCTGTTCAACGATGAAGCAGTGAGTCTGATTCCACCTAAATGTACAACACACACACACACACACCCAGAGGGTCTCACCTGTTTGTGATACAATAAACTTATGTATAATTTATGCCTCTTTTCATTTTTTAATCTTGTGTGTGTGTGGTGATTGTCCTCAGTTCCGCAGACTGCAGGGGAAACAGAACCGAGGGAAAGAAGAGATCAAGTTCCTGGAGATTAAAGGTGACGATCAGCTCAGTGGCCATCAGCAGTGGTTGATGAAGAACATGACCACGGAGATGGAGCCACGCAAATCCTTCAGTAAGGTCAGTGCTCACACACACACACACACACACACAGAACAGCTTCACAGAGGTAAGGTCAAAAGCAGTGGGTTCAGTGTGATGTGACTCTTCATTGTTACATTATGGATTTTTTTTTTTTCTGTAGAAAAAAGGAGATCAGCCGACTGGGCAACAGAGACGCAAACACCAGATCACATATCTGATACATCAAGTGAGTGGATTCATCTGTCTGACTATCAGTGTCTCTCTGTTCATCTGTTTTAGTTGTATAGAGTTCTTCATGTGTTATTTACAGATGATGTGGTGTGTAAATGATGGTTGTGTTTCTGTTGTTCAGGCTAAAGAGAGAGAGATGGAGCTGAAGAACAGCTGGTCTGACAATAAACTCACTCGCAGACAGACTCAGGCCAAATACGGCTTCTAGAGATCTGAATAACCTGTGTGTGTGTGTGTGTGTGTGTGTGTGTGTGTACATGTTGGTCTGAGAATTGTTTCAGCACTGATTGAAACTCCATCCATAATATCTCTTCATGTACATTGACCTGAAACATCCAGTGTGTGTGTGTGTGTGTGTGTGTGTGTGTGTGTGTGTGCATGCATGTGCCTAAAGGCTTAAATGTACCAGAACACAAACGTTTATTCTGTTATGGTGACCTGTGAACTCTAAAGGCCGACTCCTGGACTCCATGCTGCTCTGAGGCTAACGTAGCTAGCACACAACGGAAGTGTACGGCTGCCAGTTTAGCAGCTCGTCATTCTTCACAAATAATGTAAATATTCTGCCTTTCCGATTTAGGCCACGCCCCCTGCTGGTGGTGTGTAGTGAACCTCGCTACACTGGTGGCTTTACGCTTCCTTTGTCAGCTACGTTTAGGTGGAAGCTCTGAGGAAAACTTGTGGAGGTTTAGTTTAGACACAACTCCAAATTCATCAGCAGCTTCTGTTTGAGCTACAAGGCAACAGATCTGTGAACTACGTGTGTGTGTGTGTGTGTGTGTGTTGCAGTAAATATGTAATACTCTGTATAGCAGTTTTTTTTTAATGTGAAGTAAAATATAATAAAGAGAAAGTGTGAAAGAAAGGAATGTTTTTCCCCATAAAAGGACTTCCTGTTCTCTGTATAACGTGTCACTCTCTCAGAACTGAACAAGTATGTGTGTGTGTGTGTGTGTGTGTGTGAGAAATCAGAAATACTGATAAAACCTGACCAAACAGAATCTGATGTAAATAAACTTCATTTAGTTCTGAAAGATCAGATGTAAAATGTTAGTGCTGTCATTATTTCGTCACTGTAACACGTCCAGACTCCACAGCGAGCCGAAGTGTTCAGTGTTGGGAGGAAAACACGGAGTAAATAAACCTCAGTCACATCAAATGAACCTCAGACTAAAGGAATGCGAACAGACATCAAGGAGAAAGTTGAATAGAATTTCAGTAGAATTGTTATTTAGAACTAGATTTATAAAGTTCGTCATGACAAACTTTGATGTTGGCTTTGACGACGCAAGTATTCGCAAAGGCCGGTGCTTTTTGGAGGCGAGTGGACATAAGGGTCAGTGTTACTTTTGGAGGCAAGTGGAGACGAACATGTGACCTCATCAGAATACACGTGAGGAAGTTCCCCTCATTGTTCTGAGTGTTTTGATATGTCACATGTCCATGTTGTAAAAAGTTTTTTGATTTTGCATATTTTGGGGGCGGGGCTACGGCACAACCGAAAGGCCAGTCGGTACACCAATGTAAAAGTTTGTTCAGAGTCTCACCCTAAAGGAGCTGAGTTTGGTGTAGATAGTTCAAAAGCTTGCCGAGTTATAAACCTCCAAAATTTATAATGGGAGTCTATGGGAAAAAAGGCCACTTTGAGACCTGGTACCAGAAGTACCGGTACTCGGATCGCTTAGAAAAGTAACACCAACAAACTTCAGACCAGGATCTACAACATATCCGAATTTGGTGCATGTGGCTCGAAAGCTCTAGGCCGCATTAAATTTTATATATTTTTGTCTAAGCTGAAATAGGAACAGAATGTTGGCTTCTACAAAGCAACATAATAAAGAGCTGAAGTTAGGATCTTAACATGGAGACAATCATGGAGCTGTTTCCATAGCAACAGAAATCTTCTGGACAGCTTATTAGCTCAACATGTTTATTATCTCTGTGGTAGCTTCAGACTCCTGCTCTGATCGACACGTCTCGCCTTTAACACTTCAGATGATTTTTTTATTTCACGATTAAACACAAACGTCATAAAGAAAAAAAAATGTAGCTTTAATTGAATGTGTGTGAAACTTTGAAGGTCAGACTGGGATTGGGGTCGTTACTCCAGCTCTGATCCTGGTGGGGGTTCCATCGCTGCTGCTGCTGCTTCAAGTTTCTTCTTCCTCGGTTCAGTGTACGGTTCTACAGACAGCGGAACTCGTACTGTGTCCAAGCCGTTCACCTGCACACACACACACACACACACACACACAGAATCATCACAACTATACACACAAAGCAGTATCTGTAATGGAGAAGTGTTTAGAAGCTCAGTCTGTAACAGACATGAAATAAAACTCATGATAGTGAGTGAGTGTGTGTGAAAGTGTGTGTGTGTGTGTGTGTGAAAGTGAGTGAGCGAGCATGCGTGTGTGTGAAAGTAAGTGCACATGTGTGTGTGAGACTGAGAGTGTGAGACAGAGTGTGTGTGTGTGAGTGTGTGTGTGTGTGTGAGTGAGTGAGTGTGTGAGTGTGTGTGTTTGAGTGAGTGTGTGTGTGTGTGTGTGTGTGAGTGAGTGTGTGTGCGTGCGTGAGTGTGTGTGAGTGAGTGAGTGAGTGTGTGTGTGAGAGAGTGTGTGAGTGTGTGTGTTTGAGTGAGTGTGTGTGAGTGTGTGTGTGTGTGAGAGTTTGAGTGAGAGTGTGTGTGTGTGTGTGTGTGAGTGAGTGAATGTGTGAGTGTGTGTGTGTGAGTGAGTGAGTGTGTGTGAGTGAGTGAGTGTGTGTGTGAGAGAGTGTGTGAGTGTGTGTGTTTGAGTGAGTGTGTGTGAGTGAGTGTGTGTGTGAGAGTTTGAGTGAGTGTGTGTGTGTGTGTGTGTGAGTGAGTGTGTGTGTGTGAGTGAGTGTGTGTGTGTGAGTGAGTGTGTGTGTGTGTGTGAGTGAGTGAATGAGTGAGTGTGTGTGTGTGTGCGTGCGTGAGTGTGAGTGTGTGTGTGTGTGTGTGAGTGAATATGTGTGTGAGAGTGTTTGAGTGTGTGTGTGTGTGTGCGTGCGTGAGTGTGAGTGTGTGTGAGTGAATATGTGTGTGAGAGTGAGAGAGTGTGTGTGTGTGTTTCGGTTAAATGAATGATTAATAAACCAAAACACAAAGTGATTGTGTTGATCTGAAGCTCCTCACCGTGACGTCACACCAGAAATCTCCAAACTGTGCGATCGGCTCATCTGGTAACGTGAGAGCGTGAGGGGGGACGACCACACCCAGCTACACACACACACACACACACACACACACACACACACACACACACACACACACACACACACACACACTTCATCAGTATAGAACATTTACACACAAAATTTCACTCTCACTTGCTGCTTGACCGAAAACTTTTTTTTTCGCACTTTTCGCAAAAATTGCCTGCAAATGTTTTCCTTCGTCAGGATGAAGTTCTGCTGAGCCGCCGGCTGGATCCCCACTGCTAGACTGGACTTTTTCAGGAATTCCACCGTCTGGGAGAAAACAGAACAAACAGATTTTATAAATATTATAAAATATTTATCTAAAAATCTATATAATATTTATCTATAAAATATTTATCTAAAATATTATCTAAAATTTATTATAGAGCTGAAATAAAAATAAAGATCCCTGTATAACGATCTGATCTCCCCTTCAGCCACAGCTCACAACCTCGAGGTAACCACGGACACACAACTGTCCTTTTCCTCACCATGTTGTTAATGTGACTCGTGTCGGTTTCTTCTCTACAACATTAGAAGCATTCGGTCATTTTTGTCCACAACAACCTGCCTAAGTTCTCCACACCACCCCACTGCTGTGCTCCTCCACCGGCTCCTGTAGCTGAACACATCAGATTTAAACACTGATGATTGTCTACAAAACCAGAGCAGCTCCCTTTTACCTCAGAGCCCTCATCACTCCTCACACTGCACCTCGCTCCCTCAGAGCACTGAGGCCCTACAGCACTGCACCACTGGTCCACGATCTCTCAGGGTAAGACAGAGGAACACATCAAGACTCTTCTCTGTTCTGTACCGAGGGGGTGGAATCAACTTCACCTAGATGTCTGAACAGCAGAGTCACTGGCTGTCTTTAAACCCCGTGTGATGTCCTGCCTCTTCCTGAAACACTTCAACTAACACTTTTAACGCTTGTGTGTGTTTGTTAAAATAAAATAAACACCCTGAAGTTTTAGCTTGATGTATCCTAACTCTGTAACCTAGTGAGCCGGTGTTAATGTATTTATCCAGACTCTAAAGCACTTTTGAACAAAATGTACACATGCATGTGTGTGAGTGTGCATGCATGTGTGTGTGTGAGTGTGTGTGTGTGTGCATGCATGTGTGTGTGAGTATGTGTGTGTGCATGTGTGTGCATGCATGTGTGTGCATGTGTGTGTGCATGTGTGTGTGTGCATGCGTGTGTGCATATGTGTGTGCATGTGTGTGTGTGCATGTGCATATGTGTGTGTGTGTGCATATGTGTGTGTGTGTGTCCTCACCAGTTGTCCTGTCCTCGTCTGAATTCTGTCCTCTTTCTTTCCCTCACGCAGAACCTGATGAAGTGAAGTGTGTTAATGAATCATTAGAATCATTAAACCTGATTCTGAATCATGTCACTGACAGACGTACACAGACCCTGTGCTGGTGATCA
>NC_083480.1:18360037-18367537 GCF_030014155.1 Tachysurus vachellii | reverse complement strand
CACATGCACACACACAAACACACAGGCACACTAATACATGCACACATACACACACATGCACACACATGCACACTTATACATGCACACACACACACACACACACATACACACTCATACATGTACACATACACACATACACAAACACACACACACATACACACACAAACACACACATGCACACTCATACATGCACACATACACACATATACACACATACACACACATACACACTCATACATGCACACATACATACACACATACACATGCACACACATGCACACTCATACATGCACACATACACACACATACACACTCATACATGCACACATACATACATACACACACATGCACACTCATACACGCACACATACACACACACATACACATGCACACACATGCACACTCATACATGCACACATACACACACATACACACTCATACATGCACACATACACACATACACACTCATACATGCACACATACATACATACACACACACATACACACACATGCACACTCATACATGCACACATACACACACACATGCACACACATGCACACTCATACATGCACACATACACACATACACACTCATACATGCACACATACACACATACACACACATACACACACATGCACACTCATACATGCACACATATACACACATACACACACATACACACTCATACATGCACACATACACACACACATACACACATGCACACTCATACATGCACACATACACACATATACACACATACACACACATACACACTCATACATGCACACATACATACATACACACACACATACACACACATGCACACACATGCACACTCATACATGCACACATACACACACATACACACTCATACATGCACACATACACACATACACACACATACACACACATGCACACTCATACATGCACACATATACACACATACACACACATACACACTCATACATGCACACATACATACATACACACACACATACACACACATGCACACACATGCACACTCATACATGCACACATACACACACATACACACTCATACATGCACACATACACACATACACACACATACACACACATGCACACTCATACATGCACACATATACACACATACACACACATACACACTCATACATGCACACATACATACATACACACACACATACACACACATGCACACACATGCACACTCATACATGCACACATACACACTCATACATGCACACATACACACATACACACACATACACACACATACACACTCATACATGCACACATACACACATATACACACATACACACACATACACACTAATACATGCACACATATACACACATACACACACATACACACTCATACATGCACACATACACACATGCACACACATGCACACTCATACATGCACACATACACACATATACACACATACACACACATACACACTAATACATGCACACATATACACACATACACACACATGCACACTCATACATGCACACATACACACATACACACACAAACACACAGGCACACTAATACATGCACACATACACACACATGCACACACATGCACACTTATACATGCACACACACACACACACACACACACACACACATACACACTCATACATGTACACATACACACATACACAAACACACACACATACACACACAAACACACACATACACACACATACACACTCATACATGCACACACACACATGCACACACATAAATGCACACACACACAACCATACACACTCAAACTTCAGTTTGAGTCACACTGGTTTACTTTAGGATAGTATTTTATTTTATATAAACTCTAATCATTATAATTTACTGGAACATGTTACAGCCAGGTGGGTCACGGTGGCTTAGTGGTTAGCACGTTCGCCTCACACCTCCAGGGTCGGGGTTCGATTCCCGCCTCCGCCTTGTGTGTGTGGAGTTTGCATGTTCTCCCCGTGCCTCGGGGGTTTTCTCCGGGTACTCCGGTTTCCTCCCCCGGTCCAAAGACATGCATGGTAGGTTGATTGGCATCTCTGGAAAATTGTCCGTAGTGTGTGATTGCGTGAGTGAATGAGAGTGTGTGTGTGTGTGTGCCCTGTGATGGGTTGACACTCTGTCCAGGGTGTATCCTGCCTTGATGCCCGATGACGCCTGAGATAGGCACAGGCTCCCCGTGACCCGAGGTAGTTCGGATAAGAGGTAGAAAATGAATGAATGAATGAATGAATGAATGAGTGTTACAGCCAGGAAGGAACAAAAATAATAAATGGGATTAGAAAAACACACCCAGACAGTGAAATCATCTTAAACAGAGATAAAGATCAGTGTGAATCAGGAGACAGGTGTGAGCTTCATGTGAGGTGCAGGGGCACCATTATGACATCATCATGAATCTATCCCTGACTCATATCTGACCAGTCAGAGGGATTCATGATTGTATCTGAATTCTTCTCTGTGTGTTAGTTCAGTAGTGTAACAGAGTTTAACAGTGTGTTTACATGTTTACAGGGAAACAGAGAAGAAGCAGATAATCCCAACACGGGCATCGGAGCGTTCCGCTTCATGCTGGAGTCTAACAAAGGCAAATCCATGCTGGAGTTCCAGGTGAAGAAAAGTGATTGGTGTTTAAATCTCAGTAAATGGCATTATTGCTCCTGATGAAGGATTTTAACCCAAGTCATTCCCCAGAAATGAGGCGTGTGAGTGTGTGTGTGTGTGTGTGAGTGTGTGTAGGTGTGTGTGTGTGTAAGTGTGTGTAGGTGTGTGTGTGTGTAGGTGTGTGTGTGTCTGTGTAGGTGTGGGTGGGTGTGTAGGTGTGTGTGTGTGTGTGTAGCTGTGTGTGTATGTGTAGGTGTGTGTGTGTCTGTGTGTGTGTGTAGGTGTGTGTGTGTGTGTGTAAGTGTGTGTGTGTCTGTGTGTGTGTGTAGGTGTGTGTGTGTGTGTGTAGGTGTGTGTGTCTGTGTAGGTGTGTGTGTGTGTAGCTGTGTGTGTATGTGTAGGTGTGTGTGTCTGTGTAGGTGTGTGTGTGTGTGTAGGTGTGTGTGTGTAGATGTGTGTGTCTGTGTAGGTGTGTGTGTGTAGGTGTGTGTGTGTCTGTGTAGGTGTGTGTGTAGGTGTGTGTGTGTAGGTGTGTGTGTGTGTGTGTGTAGCTGTGTGTGTATGTGTAGGTGTGTGTGTGTGTCTGTGTAGGTGTGTGTCTGTGTGTGTAGGTGTGTGTGTGTGTGTGTAGGTGTGTGTGTCTGTGTAGGTGTGTGTGTGTAGGTGTGTGTGTAGGTGTGTGTGTGTGTAGGTGTGTGTGTGTAGGTGTGTGTGTGTCTGTGTAGGTGTGTGTGTCTGTGTAGGTGTGTGTATGTGTAGGTGTGTGTGTGTCTGTGTAGGTGTGTGTCTGTGTGTGTAGGTGTGTGTGTGTCTGTGTAGGTGTGTGTGTGTGTGTGTGTGTAGGTGTGTGTGTCTGTGTAGGTGTGTGTGTGTAGGTGTGTGTGTGTGTAGGTGTGTGTGTGTAGGTGTGTGTGTCTGTGTAGGTGTGTGTGTGTAGGTGTGTGTGTGTGTGTGTGTAGGTGTGTGTGTGTGTAGGTGTGTGTGTGTAGGTGTGTGTGTAGGTGTGTGTGTCTGTAGGTGTGTGTGTGTGTAGGTGTGTGTGTGTGTGTAGGTGTGTGTGTGTAGGTGTGTGTGTGTGTGTAGGTGTTTGTGTCTGTGTAGGTGTGTGTAGGTGTGTGTGTGTAGGTGTGTGTGTGTGTAGGTGTGTGTATAGGTGTGTGTGTAGGTGTGTGTGTGTGTGTAGGTGTGTAGGTGTGTGTGTGTGTAGGTGTGTGTGTGTAGGTGTGTGTGTGTGTGTAGGTGTGTGTAGGTGTGTGTGTGTCTGTGTAGGTGTGTGTGTAGGTGTGTGTGTGTAGGTGTGTGTGTGTGTAGGTGTGTGTGTGTGTGTGTGTAGGTGTGTGTGTGTGTAGGTGTGTGTGTGTGTGTGTGTGTATGTAGGTGTGTGTGTGTGTGTGTGTGTGTGTAGGTGTGTGTGTGTAGGTGTGTGTGTGTGTGTGTGTGTGTGTGTGTGTGTGTGTGTGTGTGTGTAGGTGTGTTTCTCGCTCAGATGAGTGATGTTGTGTTTGTGTTCTCTTCCAGGAGCTGATGACGGTTTTCCAGCTGCTGCACTGGAACGGAAGTCTGAAGGCCATGAGAGAGAGGCAGTGCTCTCGGCAGGTTAGTGAGTGACTGAGTGCCCGAGTGACTGAGTGCCCAAGTGACCGAGTGCCCGAGTGTCTGAGTGCCCGAGTGTCTGAGTGCCCAAGTGACTGAGTGCCCGAGTGTCTGAGTGCCCTTGTGTCTGAGTGCCCGAGTGTCTGAGTGCCCGAGTGTCTGAGTGCCCAAGTGACTGAGTGCCCGAGTGTCTGAGTGCCCTTGTGTCTGAGTGCCCGAGTGTCTGAGTGCCCAAGTGACTGAGTGCCCAAGTGACTGAGTGCCCAAGTGACTGAGTGCCCGAGTGTCTGAGTGCCCAAGTGACTGAGTGCCCAAGTGACTGAGTGCCCGAGTGTCTGAGTGCCCGAGTGTCTGAGTGCCCAAGTGACTGAGTGCCCAAGTGACTGAGTGCCCAAGTGCCCGAGTGTCTGATGCCCCTTTTCCACCAGAAAGAAAGTTCGAAGTTGGTTCCACCGGTTAGAGAGCGTCACAGAGCCGAGTCTGACGTCACTGTATATGTGTCACGTTACACAGCAACGTTAGCGCAGCAGCGACAAACACAAACACATCAACAATGGCGGATGTTACTTTACTGTTAATGCTCATGACTTTGTGAACCTACATTAACACCCAAACGTGACGAATCCAACGTGTACGTGCAGCTCCATGTAATCTGTATAAACGGAGGTTGTAATGGAGAAAGTACATAACGTTATTTTATCATTAACACAGAAAAAAGTTAGCCTTAGCATGTAGCTACTTACTATCATGTGTGCTGATAAATGTATCATATCGCGGTAAAGTAAAAGTGTATTAAACATTAGTATACTTAAGGTACATTATCAAATGCGCTAACAGTAGCCCCGCCCACAGCCCCTACTTAAGGTACATTATCAAATGCGCTAACAGTAGCCCCGCCCACAGCCCCTACTTAAGGTACATGATCAAATGCGCTTACAGTAGCCCCGCCCACAGCCCCTACTTAAGGTACATGATCAAAGTCGGTAACAGTAGCCCCGCCCCTAACCCCGCCCACAGCCCCTAACACAAGCGGTTCTTAAGTCTAGACCAGCAACGTTTTGGTGCTACTTAAGAACCACGTTTCCTGGTTCAGTGCTTTGGCTGTCGATAAAAACACCCATTATATAAAATAAATAAATATTATTTGTATAAACAAGTGTATTATTTTATCTCCACAAGTCTGTTATAAGATGAATGAAGGTTTCTGTGTGTAAAAAACGACCTTAAAGAGCTGAGTGTGATATAAACTTCTCTGTGATATAAAGTGTGACTTCACAAAGAGCACGAACACGACCACAAACCGCCCTGAATGTCATTTGGTACAGAGTTGAGTGTGTTTGTGTGTACAGGAGGTGTTGGCTCATTACTCTCACCGCGCTCTGGACGATGACATGAGGACGCAGATGGCGGCGGATTGGGTGAACCGTGAGCACAGCGTGGCGGGCAGCGTGGCGCGAGAGCTGGCGGCCACTGAGCGAGAGCTGGAAGAGGCGAGACTCGCCGGGCGAGAGTTACGCTTTTATAAAGAAAAGAAGGACATCTTGATTATGGCACTGGGGCAACTGGGCAGCTCCAACAGCACCACACTGCCCCTGACCTGCTGAAGAGATGGATACAGCAGTGATGTCTACACACACATATACACACACACACATACACACACATACACACAGACACACATACACATACACACACACATACACACAGACACATACACACAGACACATACACACAGACACATACACACACACAGACACACATACACACACAGACACATACACACACACATATACACACAGACACATACACACACACAGACACATACACACACACAGACACATACACACACACACACACATATGCATACACACACAGACATATACACAGACACACACACACATACACACATAGACACAGACACACACACAGACACACGTAGACACACACATACACAAACACACAGACACACATAGACACACACAAACACACACACAGACACATGTAGACACACACACAAAGACACACATAGACACACACAAACACACAGACAACCATACACACTGACACATGTACACACACACAGACACACATGCATGTACACGCACACACAGGCACATGTACACACACAGACACACACACTTAAACACACGCACACACAGACACACCTACACACACACACAGATACACACTTAAACACACACACATTATAAACAATGCGTAAACATTTCCTCTTAAAATTAAACATGGAGCTCAGGTTGAATCTGAGTAAAGAAACAAAACCACTTCAGTATTTAAAGATGCATTTAAAGAGAAAAGTCTTCATTAAAGTGTTTGTTGGTGCTACATGAGTTTAAATCATTAATACCATCGTATAGCCATTAAAAACATGCAAAAGTGCAATCCATCATTCCCCAAATATCACATCCACATTCGTCATAATCACAGCATACGTCTGTAAAAAACTACAAAGAAAATCTTGTGATTATTTTTTTAATACAGATTATTTGTGTTTGTTTGTGTATAAACCTGTATGGATGTTATCACGTATTACTCACATGACTAGAGTCATTTTACTCTAATCGTTTTTGTCCGGAGCTACGTTTTATACAGCGTCACCCGATTTTATATAACGACAGCCATTTGTTTTATACGACTGTTTTCTTATACAAATTATACTATTTGTGATGATTCAGTATCCAGTTTCCTTTGTAGATTTATATTCTTTAAATAATAAAGACATTTTACAATATTGTTATAAAAGCAGTGTATTTTTATTCATTCTGTTTTTATTATATATCTTATGCTGCAAAACGTATGTATGGTACGTGATGTATATTTTTATTATTAATGTGTTTAATAGTGTATTTATGGAAGTCAGCAGTGACGGAAAGATGGGAACATTAATGTAAAGTGTCTGAACAGTGGGCGGGTAGTTTATTAATGCCCAAGGTGTGAGTAACAGACCATGCTGGGTCCTGGGTAACAGTTATTAGACCACAGCCTTCAGCCTTCAGCCAGAGGGGAAGTGACTCAAAGAGATTGTGTTATAATGACAGGATGACAGCTGATAGCCCTGAATTACACTTTTCCACCCAAGTTCAGCCCAGATCACATCTCTAAGATCCATATTATTGTATGTGTGCAGTTTATTACAGATATACTCATATAATCCATTAACACATTAGCTTTATATTCATCTACTGGCTCTAAGGTTTATTTTGTGTAGTAACAGCTCATTCACAGGGACGTGTGCAGCTAACACTCTACTGATAATACAGAG
>NC_083480.1:18334264-18352037 GCF_030014155.1 Tachysurus vachellii | reverse complement strand
TTGTGTGTGTGTGTGTGTGTGTTTGTGTGTGTGTGTGTTTGTGTGTGTGTGTGTTTGTGTGTGTGTTTGTGTGTGTGTGTGTTAGTGTGTGTGTGTGTTAGTGTGTGTGTGTGTGTTAGTGTGTGTGTGTTAGTGTGTGTGTGTGTTAGTGTGTGTGTGTGTGTGTTAGTGTGTGTGTGTGTGTGTGTTAGTGTGTGTGTGTGTTAGTGTGTGGGTGTTAGTGTGTGTGTGTGTGAGTGTGTGTGTGTGTTTGTTAGTGTGTGTGTGTTTGTTAGTGTGTGTGTTTGTTAGTGTGTGTGTGTTTGTTAGTGTGTGTGTGTTAGTGTGTATGTTAGTGTGTGTGTGTTAGTGTGTATGTTAGTGTGTGTGTGTTACTGTGTGTGTTACTGTGTGTGTGTTACTGTGTGTGTTTGTGTGTGTTAGTGTGTGTGTTAGCGTGTGTGTGTCTGCAGTGATAATAAACAAACATTTCCATGGCGTAAGGAGTGAGTGTGTTTATAACGTGAGGAGTAATGTGTGTTTATAACGTGAGGAGTAATGTGTGTTTATAACATAAGGAGCGAGTGTGTTTATAACGTGAGGAGTAATGTGTGTTTATAACGTGAGGAGTAATGTGTGTTTATAACGTGAGGAGTAATGTGTGTTTATAACGTGAGGAGTAATGTGTGTTTATAACGTAAGGAGTAATGTGTGTTTATAACGTGAGGAGTAATGTGTGTTTATAACATGAGGAGTAATGTGTGTTTATAACGTGAGGAGTAATGTGTGTTTATAACGTGAGGAGTAATGTGTGTTTATAACGTGAGGAGTAATGTGTGTTTATAACGTGAGGAGAGAGTGTGTTTATAACGTGAGGAGTAATGTGTGTTTATAACGTGAGGAGTAATGTGTGTTTATAACGTGAGGAGTAATGTGTGTTTATAACGTGAGGAGAGAGTGTGTTTATAACGTGAGGAGTAATGTGTGTTTATAACGTGAGGAGTAATGTGTGTTTATAACGTGAGGAGTAATGTGTGTTTATAACGTGAGGAGTAATGTGTGTTTATAACGTGAGGAGTAATGTGTGTTTATAACGTGAGGAGTAATGTGTGTTTATAACGTGAGGAGTAATGTGTGTTTATAACGTGAGGAGTAATGTGTGTTTATAACGTGAGGAGTAATGTGTGTTTATAACGTGAGGAGTAATGTGTGTTTATAACGTGAGGAGTAATGTGTGTTTATAACGTGAGGAGTAATGTGTGTTTATAACGTGAGGAGTAATGTGTGTTTATAACGTGAGGAGTAATGTGTGTTTATAACGTGAGGAGTAATGTGTGTTTATAACGTGAGGAGTAATGTGTGTTTATAACGTGAGGAGTAATGTGTGTTTATAACGTACGGAGTAATGTGTGTTTATAACGTACGGAGTAATGTGTGTTTATAACGTACGGAGTAATGTGTGTTTATAACGTACGGAGTAATGTGTGTTTATAACGTACGGAGTAATGTGTGTTTATAACGTGAGGAGCGAGTGTGTTTATAACGTAAGGAGTAATGTGTGTTTATAACGTGAGGAGCGAGTGTGTTTATAACGTAAGGAGTAATGTGTGTTTATAACGTGAGGAGTAATGTGTGTTTATAACGTACGGAGTAATGTGTGTTTATAACGTACGGAGTAATGTGTGTTTATAACGTACGGAGTAATGTGTGTTTATAACGTACGGAGTAATGTGTGTTTATAACGTGAGGAGCGAGTGTGTTTATAACGTAAGGAGTAATGTGTGTTTATAACGTGAGGAGCGAGTGTGTTTATAACGTAAGGAGTAATGTGTGTTTATAACGTAAGGAGTAATGTGTGTTTATAACGTGAGGAGAGAGTGTGTTTATAACGTGAGGAGTAATGTGTGTTTATAACGTGAGGAGTAATGTGTGTTTATAACGTGAGGAGTAATGTGTGTTTATAACGTGAGGAGTAATGTGTGTTTATAACGTGAGGAGTAATGTGTGTTTATAACGTGAGGAGAGAGTGTGTTTATAACGTGAGGAGAGAGTGTGTTTATAACGTGAGGAGTAATGTGTGTTTATAACGTGAGGAGTAATGTGTGTTTATAACGTGAGGAGAGAGTGTGTTTATAACGTGAGGAGAGAGTGTGTTTATAACGTGAGGAGTAATGTGTGTTTATAACGTGAGGAGTAATGTGTGTTTATAACGTGAGGAGTAATGTGTGTTTATAACGTGAGGAGAGAGTGTGTTTATAACGTGAGGAGAGAGTGTGTTTATAACATGAGGAGAGAGTGTGTTTATAACGTGAGGAGTAATGTGTGTTTATAACGTGAGGAGTAATGTGTGTTTATAACGTGAGGAGTAATGTGTGTTTATAACGTGAGGAGAGAGTGTGTTTATAACGTGAGGAGAGAGTGTGTTTATAACGTGAGGAGTAATGTGTGTTTATAACGTGAGGAGTAATGTGTGTTTATAACGTGAGGAGTAATGTGTGTTTATAACGTGAGGAGAGAGTGTGTTTATAACGTGAGGAGAGAGTGTGTTTATAACATGAGGAGAGAGTGTGTTTATAACATGAGGAGTAATGTGTGTTTATAACGTGAGGAGTAATGTGTGTTTATAACGTGAGGAGTAATGTGTGTTTATAACGTAAGGAGTAATGTGTGTTTATAACGTGAGGAGAGAGTGTGTTTATAACGTGAGGAGTAATGTGTGTTTATAACGTGAGGAGTAATGTGTGTTTATAACGTGAGGAGTAATGTGTGTTTATAACGTGAGGAGAGAGTGTGTTTATAACGTGAGGAGAGAGTGTGTTTATAACGTGAGGAGAGAGTGTGTTTATAACATGAGGAGTAATGTGTGTTTATAACGTGAGGAGTAATGTGTGTTTATAACGTGAGGAGTAATGTGTGTTTATAACGTAAGGAGTAATGTGTGTTTATAACGTGAGGAGAGAGTGTGTTTATAACGTGAGGAGTAATGTGTGTTTATAACGTGAGGAGTAATGTGTGTTTATAACGTGAGGAGTAATGTGTGTTTATAACGTGAGGAGTAATGTGTGTTTATAACGTGAGGAGTAATGTGTGTTTATAACGTGAGGAGTAATGTGTGTTTATAACGTGAGGAGTAATGTGTGTTTATAACGTGAGGAGTAATGTGTGTTTATAACGTGAGGAGAGAGTGTGTTTATAACGTGAGGAGAGAGTGTGTTTATAACGTGAGGAGTAATGTGTGTTTATAACGTGAGGAGTAATGTGTGTTTATAACGTGAGGAGAGAGTGTGTTTATAACGTGAGGAGAGAGTGTGTTTATAACGTGAGGAGTAATGTGTGTTTATAACGTGAGGAGTAATGTGTGTTTATAACGTGAGGAGTAATGTGTGTTTATAACGTGAGGAGTAATGTGTGTTTATAACGTGAGGAGTAATGTGTGTTTATAACGTGAGGAGAGAGTGTGTTTATAACGTGAGGAGAGAGTGTGTTTATAACATGAGGAGAGAGTGTGTTTATAACATGAGGAGTAATGTGTGTTTATAACGTGAGGAGTAATGTGTGTTTATAACGTAAGGAGTAATGTGTGTTTATAACGTGAGGAGAGAGTGTGTTTATAACGTGAGGAGTAATGTGTGTTTATAACGTGAGGAGTAATGTGTGTTTATAACGTGAGGAGTAATGTGTGTTTATAACGTGAGGAGTAATGTGTGTTTATAACGTGAGGAGTAATGTGTGTTTATAACGTGAGGAGTAATGTGTGTTTATAACGTGAGGAGTAATGTGTGTTTATAACGTGAGGAGTAATGTGTGTTTATAACGTGAGGAGAGAGTGTGTTTATAACGTGAGGAGTAATGTGTGTTTATAACGTGAGGAGTAATGTGTGTTTATAACGTGAGGAGTAATGTGTGTTTATAACGTGAGGAGTAATGTGTGTTTATAACGTGAGGAGTAATGTGTGTTTATAACGTGAGGAGTAATGTGTGTTTATAACGTGAGGAGTAATGTGTGTTTATAACGTGAGGAGTAATGTGTGTTTATAACGTGAGGAGAGAGTGTGTTTATAACGTGAGGAGAGAGTGTGTTTATAACGTGAGGAGTAATGTGTGTTTATAACGTGAGGAGTAATGTGTGTTTATAACGTGAGGAGCGAGTGTGTTTATAACGTAAGGAGTAATGTGTGTTTATAACGTGAGGAGTAATGTGTGTTTATAACGTGAGGAGTAATGTGTGTTTATAACGTGAGGAGAGAGTGTGTTTATAACGTGAGGAGTAATGTGTGTTTATAACGTGAGGAGTAATGTGTGTTTATAACGTGAGGAGCGAGTGTGTTTATAACGTAAGGAGTAATGTGTGTTTATAACGTGAGGAGTAATGTGTGTTTATAACGTGAGGAGTAATGTGTGTTTATAACGTGAGGAGAGAGTGTGTTTATAACGTGAGGAGTAATGTGTGTTTATAACGTGAGGAGTAATGTGTGTTTATAACGTGAGGAGCGAGTGTGTTTATAACGTAAGGAGTAATGTGTGTTTATAACGTGAGGAGTAATGTGTGTTTATAACGTGAGGAGTAATGTGTGTTTATAACGTGAGGAGAGAGTGTGTTTATAACGTGAGGAGTAATGTGTGTTTATAACGTGAGGAGTAATGTGTGTTTATAACGTGAGGAGTAATGTGTGTTTATAACGTGAGGAGTAATGTGTGTTTATAACGTGAGGAGTAATGTGTGTTTATAACGTGAGGAGTAATGTGTGTTTATAACGTGAGGAGTAATGTGTGTTTATAACGTACGGAGTAATGTGTGTTTATAACGTACGGAGTAATGTGTGTTTATAACGTACGGAGTAATGTGTGTTTATAACGTACGGAGTAATGTGTGTTTATAACGTGAGGAGCGAGTGTGTTTATAACGTAAGGAGTAATGTGTGTTTATAACGTGAGGAGCGAGTGTGTTTATAACGTAAGGAGTAATGTGTGTTTATAACGTAAGGAGTAATGTGTGTTTATAACGTGAGGAGAGAGTGTGTTTATAACGTGAGGAGTAATGTGTGTTTATAACGTGAGGAGTAATGTGTGTTTATAACGTGAGGAGTAATGTGTGTTTATAACGTGAGGAGTAATGTGTGTTTATAACGTGAGGAGTAATGTGTGTTTATAACGTGAGGAGTAATGTGTGTTTATAACGTGAGGAGTAATGTGTGTTTATAACGTGAGGAGTAATGTGTGTTTATAACGTGAGGAGTAATGTGTGTTTATAACGTACGGAGTAATGTGTGTTTATAACGTACGGAGTAATGTGTGTTTATAACGTACGGAGTAATGTGTGTTTATAACGTACGGAGTAATGTGTGTTTATAACGTGAGGAGCGAGTGTGTTTATAACGTAAGGAGTAATGTGTGTTTATAACGTGAGGAGCGAGTGTGTTTATAACGTAAGGAGTAATGTGTGTTTATAACGTAAGGAGTAATGTGTGTTTATAACGTGAGGAGAGAGTGTGTTTATAACGTGAGGAGTAATGTGTGTTTATAACGTGAGGAGTAATGTGTGTTTATAACGTGAGGAGTAATGTGTGTTTATAACGTGAGGAGTAATGTGTGTTTATAACGTGAGGAGTAATGTGTGTTTATAACGTGAGGAGTAATGTGTGTTTATAACGTGAGGAGTAATGTGTGTTTATAACGTGAGGAGAGAGTGTGTTTATAACGTGAGGAGAGAGTGTGTTTATAACGTGAGGAGTAATGTGTGTTTATAACGTGAGGAGTAATGTGTGTTTATAACGTGAGGAGAGAGTGTGTTTATAACGTGAGGAGAGAGTGTGTTTATAACGTGAGGAGTAATGTGTGTTTATAACGTGAGGAGTAATGTGTGTTTATAACGTGAGGAGTAATGTGTGTTTATAACGTGAGGAGAGAGTGTGTTTATAACGTGAGGAGAGAGTGTGTTTATAACATGAGGAGAGAGTGTGTTTATAACATGAGGAGTAATGTGTGTTTATAACGTGAGGAGTAATGTGTGTTTATAACGTGAGGAGTAATGTGTGTTTATAACGTGAGGAGAGAGTGTGTTTATAACGTGAGGAGTAATGTGTGTTTATAACGTGAGGAGTAATGTGTGTTTATAACGTGAGGAGTAATGTGTGTTTATAACGTGAGGAGTAATGTGTGTTTATAACGTGAGGAGTAATGTGTGTTTATAACGTGAGGAGTAATGTGTGTTTATAACGTGAGGAGTAATGTGTGTTTATAACGTGAGGAGAGAGTGTGTTTATAACGTGAGGAGAGAGTGTGTTTATAACGTGAGGAGTAATGTGTGTTTATAACGTGAGGAGTAATGTGTGTTTATAACGTGAGGAGAGAGTGTGTTTATAACGTGAGGAGTAATGTGTGTTTATAACGTGAGGAGTAATGTGTGTTTATAACGTGAGGAGTAATGTGTGTTTATAACGTGAGGAGTAATGTGTGTTTATAACGTGAGGAGTAATGTGTGTTTATAACGTGAGGAGTAATGTGTGTTTATAACGTGAGGAGTAATGTGTGTTTATAACGTGAGGAGTAATGTGTGTTTATAACGTGAGGAGTAATGTGTGTTTATAACGTGAGGAGTAATGTGTGTTTATAACGTGAGGAGTAATGTGTGTTTATAACGTGAGGAGTAATGTGTGTTTATAACGTGAGGAGTAATGTGTGTTTATAACGTGAGGAGTAATGTGTGTTTATAACGTGAGGAGTAATGTGTGTTTATAACGTGAGGAGTAATGTGTGTTTATAACGTGAGGAGTAATGTGTGTTTATAACGTGAGGAGTAATGTGTGTTTATAACGTGAGGAGTAATGTGTGTTTATAACGTGAGGAGTAATGTGTGTTTATAACGTGAGGAGTAATGTGTGTTTATAACGTGAGGAGTAATGTGTGTTTATAACGTGAGGAGTAATGTGTGTTTATAACGTGAGGAGTAATGTGTGTTTATAACGTGAGGAGTAATGTGTGTTTATAACGTGAGGAGTAATGTGTGTTTATAACGTGAGGAGTAATGTGTGTTTATAACGTGAGGAGTAATGTGTGTTTATAACGTGAGGAGTAATGTGTGTTTATAACGTGAGGAGTAATGTGTGTTTATAACGTGAGGAGTAATGTGTGTTTATAACGTGAGGAGTAATGTGTGTTTATAACGTGAGGAGTAATGTGTGTTTATAACGTGAGGAGTAATGTGTGTTTATAACGTGAGGAGTAATGTGTGTTTATAACGTGAGGAGTAATGTGTGTTTATAACGTACGGAGTAATGTGTGTTTATAACGTACGGAGTAATGTGTGTTTATAACGTACGGAGTAATGTGTGTTTATAACGTGAGGAGCGAGTGTGTTTATAACGTAAGGAGTAATGTGTGTTTATAACGTGAGGAGCGAGTGTGTTTATAACGTAAGGAGTAATGTGTGTTTATAACGTGAGGAGTAATGTGTGTTTATAACGTACGGAGTAATGTGTGTTTATAACGTACGGAGTAATGTGTGTTTATAACGTACGGAGTAATGTGTGTTTATAACGTACGGAGTAATGTGTGTTTATAACGTACGGAGTAATGTGTGTTTATAACGTGAGGAGCGAGTGTGTTTATAACGTAAGGAGTAATGTGTGTTTATAACGTGAGGAGCGAGTGTGTTTATAACGTAAGGAGTAATGTGTGTTTATAACGTAAGGAGTAATGTGTGTTTATAACGTGAGGAGAGAGTGTGTTTATAACGTGAGGAGTAATGTGTGTTTATAACGTGAGGAGTAATGTGTGTTTATAACGTGAGGAGCGAGTGTGTTTATAACGTAAGGAGTAATGTGTGTTTATAACGTAAGGAGTAATGTGTGTTTATAACGTGAGGAGAGAGTGTGTTTATAACGTGAGGAGTAATGTGTGTTTATAACGTGAGGAGTAATGTGTGTTTATAACGTGAGGAGTAATGTGTGTTTATAACGTGAGGAGTAATGTGTGTTTATAACGTGAGGAGTAATGTGTGTTTATAACGTGAGGAGTAATGTGTGTTTATAACGTGAGGAGAGAGTGTGTTTATAACGTGAGGAGTAATGTGTGTTTATAACGTGAGGAGTAATGTGTGTTTATAACGTGAGGAGAGAGTGTGTTTATAACGTGAGGAGAGAGTGTGTTTATAACGTGAGGAGTAATGTGTGTTTATAACGTGAGGAGTAATGTGTGTTTATAACGTGAGGAGTAATGTGTGTTTATAACGTGAGGAGAGAGTGTGTTTATAACGTGAGGAGAGAGTGTGTTTATAACATGAGGAGAGAGTGTGTTTATAACATGAGGAGTAATGTGTGTTTATAACGTGAGGAGTAATGTGTGTTTATAACGTGAGGAGTAATGTGTGTTTATAACGTGAGGAGAGAGTGTGTTTATAACGTGAGGAGTAATGTGTGTTTATAACGTGAGGAGTAATGTGTGTTTATAACGTGAGGAGTAATGTGTGTTTATAACGTGAGGAGTAATGTGTGTTTATAACGTGAGGAGTAATGTGTGTTTATAACGTGAGGAGTAATGTGTGTTTATAACGTGAGGAGTAATGTGTGTTTATAACGTGAGGAGTAATGTGTGTTTATAACGTGAGGAGTAATGTGTGTTTATAACGTGAGGAGTAATGTGTGTTTATAACGTACGGAGTAATGTGTGTTTATAACGTACGGAGTAATGTGTGTTTATAACGTACGGAGTAATGTGTGTTTATAACGTGAGGAGCGAGTGTGTTTATAACGTAAGGAGTAATGTGTGTTTATAACGTGAGGAGCGAGTGTGTTTATAACGTAAGGAGTAATGTGTGTTTATAACGTGAGGAGTAATGTGTGTTTATAACGTACGGAGTAATGTGTGTTTATAACGTACGGAGTAATGTGTGTTTATAACGTACGGAGTAATGTGTGTTTATAACGTACGGAGTAATGTGTGTTTATAACGTACGGAGTAATGTGTGTTTATAACGTGAGGAGCGAGTGTGTTTATAACGTAAGGAGTAATGTGTGTTTATAACGTGAGGAGCGAGTGTGTTTATAACGTAAGGAGTAATGTGTGTTTATAACGTAAGGAGTAATGTGTGTTTATAACGTGAGGAGAGAGTGTGTTTATAACGTGAGGAGTAATGTGTGTTTATAACGTGAGGAGTAATGTGTGTTTATAACGTGAGGAGCGAGTGTGTTTATAACGTAAGGAGTAATGTGTGTTTATAACGTAAGGAGTAATGTGTGTTTATAACGTGAGGAGAGAGTGTGTTTATAACGTGAGGAGTAATGTGTGTTTATAACGTGAGGAGTAATGTGTGTTTATAACGTGAGGAGTAATGTGTGTTTATAACGTGAGGAGTAATGTGTGTTTATAACGTGAGGAGTAATGTGTGTTTATAACGTGAGGAGTAATGTGTGTTTATAACGTGAGGAGAGAGTGTGTTTATAACGTGAGGAGTAATGTGTGTTTATAACGTGAGGAGTAATGTGTGTTTATAACGTGAGGAGAGAGTGTGTTTATAACGTGAGGAGAGAGTGTGTTTATAACGTGAGGAGTAATGTGTGTTTATAACGTGAGGAGTAATGTGTGTTTATAACGTGAGGAGTAATGTGTGTTTATAACGTGAGGAGAGAGTGTGTTTATAACGTGAGGAGAGAGTGTGTTTATAACATGAGGAGAGAGTGTGTTTATAACATGAGGAGTAATGTGTGTTTATAACGTGAGGAGTAATGTGTGTTTATAACGTGAGGAGTAATGTGTGTTTATAACGTGAGGAGAGAGTGTGTTTATAACGTGAGGAGTAATGTGTGTTTATAACGTGAGGAGTAATGTGTGTTTATAACGTGAGGAGTAATGTGTGTTTATAACGTGAGGAGTAATGTGTGTTTATAACGTGAGGAGTAATGTGTGTTTATAACGTGAGGAGTAATGTGTGTTTATAACGTGAGGAGTAATGTGTGTTTATAACGTGAGGAGAGAGTGTGTTTATAACGTGAGGAGAGAGTGTGTTTATAACGTGAGGAGTAATGTGTGTTTATAACGTGAGGAGTAATGTGTGTTTATAACGTGAGGAGAGAGTGTGTTTATAACGTGAGGAGAGAGTGTGTTTATAACGTGAGGAGTAATGTGTGTTTATAACGTGAGGAGTAATGTGTGTTTATAACGTGAGGAGTAATGTGTGTTTATAACGTGAGGAGTAATGTGTGTTTATAACGTGAGGAGTAATGTGTGTTTATAACGTGAGGAGAGAGTGTGTTTATAACGTGAGGAGAGAGTGTGTTTATAACATGAGGAGAGAGTGTGTTTATAACGTGAGGAGTAATGTGTGTTTATAACGTGAGGAGTAATGTGTGTTTATAACGTAAGGAGTAATGTGTGTTTATAACGTGAGGAGAGAGTGTGTTTATAACGTGAGGAGTAATGTGTGTTTATAACGTGAGGAGTAATGTGTGTTTATAACGTGAGGAGTAATGTGTGTTTATAACGTGAGGAGTAATGTGTGTTTATAACGTAAGGAGTAATGTGTGTTTATAACGTGAGGAGAGAGTGTGTTTATAACGTGAGGAGTAATGTGTGTTTATAACGTGAGGCGTAATGTGTGTTTATAACGTGAGGAGTAATGTGTGTTTATAACGTGAGGAGTAATGTGTGTTTATAACGTGAGGAGTAATGTGTGTTTATAACGTGAGGAGTAATGCGTGTTTATAACGTGAGGAGTAATGCGTGTTTATAACGTGAGGAGTAATGCGTGTTTATAACGTGAGGAGTAATGCGTGTTTATAACGTGAGGAGTAATGCGTGTTTATAACGTGAGGAGTAATGCGTGTTTATAACGTGAGGAGTAATGCGTGTTTATAACGTGAGGAGTAATGCGTGTTTATAACGTGAGGAGTAATGCGTGTTTATAACGTGAGGAGTAATGCGTGTTTATAACGTGAGGAGTAATGCGTGTTTATAACGTGAGGAGTAATGCGTGTTTATAACGTGAGGAGTAATGCGTGTTTATAACGTACGGAGTAATGTGTGTTTATAACGTACGGAGTAATGTGTGTTTATAACGTACGGAGTAATGTGTGTTTATAACGTACGGAGTAATGTGTGTTTATAACGTGAGGAGCGAGTGTGTTTATAACGTAAGGAGTAATGTGTGTTTATAACGTGAGGAGTAATGTGTGTTTATAACGTGAGGAGTAATGTGTGTTTATAACGTGAGGAGAGAGTGTGTTTATAACGTGAGGAGTAATGTGTGTTTATAACGTGAGGAGTAATGTGTGTTTATAACGTGAGGAGTAATGTGTGTTTATAACGTGAGGAGTAATGTGTGTTTATAACGTGAGGAGTAATGTGTGTTTATAACGTGAGGAGAGAGTGTGTTTATAACGTGAGGAGTAATGTGTGTTTATAACGTGAGGAGCGAGCGTGTTTAATACTGGAAGCTAAGACACAAATTTAACCCCATAAACTCTTGTGATGTTCATTGGGACTCATTAAGCAGATGTCTGTGTGCTGTCACTTTGTCACTAGTGAACTTTCCCCCACACTGGTGTGTGTTACACTGTGATTCCTGTAACAAGCTGCATAGCGCTGGCTTTGTGGTCGTGTGCAGGTGCAGTACATCGATCTCAGGGATCGTTTCGATGGAGACATCAGGACGTTGGAGATCCTGCTGGATATAGTGAAGATTATGCACCCGAGCTTCGGTTTCCGCTGGGTCCTAAAGGTCTGTATGAGGTTACCACACACACCACCTGTCTTTAGTCACATTATACAGTGATGGAGAAGGAAAACTAGGAGCTCCATCATGTTTGGTCACCTTTTATACCGTAAAATTTAGAGTCTATTATTTTTATCACACAGCTTGTGAATAACAGATCAAACATTAATGTACACATTACAGTTATGTTCTAATATTCAGTGTCTCATTAGTAATAAGAGGTGATGATGTCATGGTGGTCCCAGTTTAATGTCACCGTACCTCTGAGATGCCTTCTGGTTAGTGTGTGTGTGTGTGACTCCTTCAGGACCTGAAGGGAACGTTGGCGCAGGAGCTGGATTTCGAGAATGAGGGCAGGAACTCAGAGCGATGTGCTGAAGAGCTCAAGCACTTTAAATTCGTCGTCGTACCCAAAGTGTTCTGGGACCTGACCAGTAAGGTACAGAGATTACACTGGGAGTCGGTCATTCGTAAGAGAATTAAAATGGTGTTGTTGTGAAACCACACAGAAGTGTGTTTCAGTGTATGAGCTGTTGCTATAGAAACGATGAGGTATCAGAGTGAGTACGTTAATATAAACCTGATCTACAGTCAGAGCAGAGAATTAATCAACACCTTCTGACCAATCAGAGAGCAGAACTCAGCACACACTACATTATAAAGTGATTATACAGAGCTAGAAATATATACACGTATAAATCATTTCTACAGGAATGAAAAACAAATACTTTGTAATAAGTCAGTATAAAGTGTAATAAACAGACACACACACTGATCCTGAGCTCTGCTCCTGACACCAGCGCGTCCTCACCGCCCAGTTCTGTGACGGCTGTAAAATCAACAACGTCGAGGAGATCAAGAGACTGGGGCTGAGTTTAAAAGACGTGAGTAACACACACTTCAGTTCAGTTTTATTATCATTAACTAATAATTACACACAATTCCTCTTTCTGCTCCTCAGACTGCAGATAAATTCATCAGGACTTTTGCAGAACAGATATTTTACACTGGCTTTATACACGCAGACCCACATCCTGGAAACGGTACGAAGTGTGTGTGTGTGAGTGAGAGTGTGTGTGTTTGTGTGAGAGTGTGTGTGTTTGTGTGAGAGTTTGTGTGAGTGTGTGTGTTTGTGTGAGTGTGT
Source organism: Tachysurus vachellii (assembly GCF_030014155.1). Taxonomy (NCBI): domain Eukaryota; kingdom Metazoa; phylum Chordata; class Actinopteri; order Siluriformes; family Bagridae; genus Tachysurus; species Tachysurus vachellii. The sequence goes on along the minus strand of NC_083480.1, from coordinate 18,339,207 downwards.
GTGTTTGTGTGAGTGTGTGTGTGTTTGTGAGAGTGTGTGTGTTTGTGAGAGTGTGTGTGTTTGTGAGAGTGTGTGTGTGTGTGAGAGTGTGTGTGTGAGTGTGTGTGTGAGAGTGTGTGTGTGAGAGTGTGTGTGTGAGAGTGTGTGTGTGAGAGTGTGTGTGTGAGAGTGTGTGTGTGAGAGTGTGTGTGTGAGAGTGTGTGTGTGAGAGTGTGTTTGTGAGAGTGTGTTTGTGAGAGTGTGTTTGTGAGTGTGTGTTTGTGAGAGTGTGTTTGTGAGAGTGTGTTCGTGAGTGTGTATAAGTGTGAGTGTGTGTATGAGTGTGCGAGAGTGTGTGTGCGAGAGTGTGTGTGCGAGAGTGTGTGTGTGTATGAGAGTGTGCGAGAGTGTGTGTGTTTGAGTGTGAGTGTGTGTGAGTGGAACAAATGTCCCCATAATGACAGGAATACACGACAGTGGAGAGTTGATTGGTCATTATATGAATAATTGTGTGTGTGTGTGTGTGTGTGTGTGTGTGTGTGTGTGTGTGTGTGTGAGACAGTGTTGGTGAGAAGAGGTCCTGATAAAAAAGCAGAACTTGTTCTCTTAGATCATGGACTTTATGAAAGCCTCAGCAAGAGGTAACCACCTACAAGCTCATTAATATTCATGAGGAGCTCATAAATAATGCGCATGTTGTATTGGGCTCTGTTTCCTGTACGGTTGTGTGTGTGTTACAGTGACCGAGCCGCTCTGTGCCAGCTGTGGCGCTCCATCGTCCTCCGAGACGAAGACGCCATGAAGAGATACTCTAACAAACTCGGGGTCAAAGGTCGGCTTGAACAGTAATACATTCACTGTTAATTAGCTAGCAAAATGTTGAATATTTAGATTGAGTATTTGACATAAGTAAGTACACCCCTAAGTGAAAATGTCTATACTGGGCTTAATTAGCCGTTTTCTCTCCCCGGTGTCATGTGACTCGTTAGTGTTACATGGTCTAGGGCTGTATGAGTGCTGCTGGCACTGAGGAGCTACATTATACACTGTGGGGTGTTAATAAATAATGGGAAATGATCTCATCTCCCTCGTATGTTGTACTGGATCATTAATTAGCATTAATGTCGTATCATTTCTAACCTGGCTCAGACTATTTCCTGTTCTGCGAGATGCTCCTTCAGCGGCCGATCAACATGCGTGAGCTGGGTCTGGGGAACATCCTGAGCCGTGAGGAGACGTCGTACATGCGCAGTATGGCCGCTCAGCACTTCGACAGCATCATGGAAGTGCTGAAAGCTCTGCCTCGGCCCATGATGCTCGTGTTCCGTAATATCAACACTGTGCGCAGCATCAACGTGGCACTCGGAGCTCCTGTGGACCGCTACGGCCTGATGGCCAAGAGGTGAGAACATAACACACTCCATTATACACTTAACAGTAGAGTTCAGTGGTGTAGAGTTTAGAAAAGTTCAGTAGTGTTGAGTTCAGTAGAGTACTTTATTAATCCCTTGGGGGAAACGGTGTCACAGCAGCTAATACACAGGTAAACTGTGTGTGTGTCTGTGTGTGCGTCTGTGTGTGTCTGTCCGTGTGTGTGTCTGTCCGTGTGTGTGTCTGTGTGCGCGTGTCTGTGCGTGTCTGTGTGTGTGTGTCTGTGTGTGCGTGTCTGTGTGCGTGTCTGTGTGTGTGTGTGTGTCTGTGTGTGTGTCTGTGTGTGCGTCTGTGTGTGTCTGTCCGTGTGTGTGTCTGTCCGTGTGTGTGTCTGTGTGTGTGTGTCTGTGTGTGCGTGTCTGTGTGTGTGTCTGTGCGTGTCTGTGTGTGTGCGTGTCTGTCTGTCTGTATGTCTGTGCGTGTCTGTGTGCGCGTGTGCGTGTTTGTGTGTCTGTGCATGTCTGTGCGTGTGCATGTCTGTGCGTGTCTGTCTGTGTGTGCGTGTCTGTGTGTGTGCGTCTGTGTGTGTGTCTGTGCGTGTCTGTGTGTGTGTGTGTGCGCGTGTGCCTGTATGTCTGTGCGTGTCTGTGTGCGCGTGTGCGTGTTTGTGTGTCTGTGCATGTCTGTGCGTGTCTGTGTGTGTTTCAGTGCCGTGCGAGGTTGGGGTAAAACCAGAGCAGATGAGTTGAGGCTTCTGCCCCGGGTCACTGTGTTACGCTGGATTTGGGGTTTCTGGGAGGACGTGAAGTTTGAATGTGCTTTAAGGTGAAGTTCACTGAGTTTTATTGACTTTTGTATTAAAGAAGCAGTTCAGAGAAAAATAAAAGGTCCACATTGTTACACAAAGACCTGAGCAGACTTTAGGACTGGACTCAGGAAGACGGTGTTACTGTTACAGCCGCTACGTTCTTAGAGAAGTGTGTGTGTGTGTGTGTGTGTGTGTGTGTGTGTTACAGGTCAGAGATGATGATGAGGAGTCTGACACGTTCTGTTCTGCAGCTTCTGTCCTTCTGTGGTTTCATCTCTCTCCATCCAGACGTTTATCAGTACCTCAAATAACCAAAGACTCCAAGATCTCAGCTTTAGTCTTTTGTTTTTACATTTTACACTCTTCCAGCAGCAGAAGTGTAACCTCTCACTCGCACCTCTCACTCGCACCTCTCACTCGCACCTCAAACGCTTTCACATTTATTTCCCCCTTTTTGTAATTAAACCCTTCACTATGCAGACAGTCTGTGCTTTAACCACGAGGGCGATGTAATCTAATAATAATAAGAACACTGTCTCACCCTGTGAGCTCACGGCAGACCAGGAGACTCGTCTTTATTGTAGAGACACGATGAACGCGAGACTTCGTCTGATTAAAGTTGTCATTTATTGTAATTCTACACATTTTAGGGTCAGTTCCCTTCAGATAGAAACAAACCACTCAGGTGACAATAACGCATGGAAGGAGACAACAGTCTCACATACATCACACATCCTATCAGCATAACACACGTCATCATCAGACGAAACTTCAGCCCTGACGCTTGGTGTTACTTCTTGACTCAGACCTTGAAGTGAATCATGAACAAATGGGACTTGAACAATGGGACACGTGTCACAGAGACAGATGATACCCTGAGTTACCCTTCATATTAATGTGAGACAGGAACCACAAGACTAACGTAAACTTCTACATGATTAATTTACTAGAAATAAAATTTAATAAAACACAATTCCCACTTTGAGAGCTCTAATAACTCTTACAAAAGATTAAAGTCAGTAATAATAAAACTAAATAAATAAAGTCTTCACCACCGGGTTGTGGATACTGAATGTGGGCACCTGACTCGCTGTCCTAGGGGTTTACTAGAAAGAGGATGGACAACCTCTGGGTTATAAGCAGGCTGGGCGGGAAGTGACAAGTGACGTGACATACCTTGCTCAAGGGCACCTCAGTCGTGGTATTGCCGGCCCGAGACTCGAACCCACAACTTTAAGGTTAGGAGTCAAACTCTAACCATTAGGTCACGACTCCCCCACAATTTTCACATATCCCAGGTTATTATGAGCCTGGGGTCAGAGCACGGGGTCAGAGCGCAGGGTCAGAGCACAGGGTCAGAGCACGGGGTCAGAGCTCAGGGTCAGAGCACAGGGTCAGAGCGCGGGGTCAGAGCACGGGGTCAGAGCGCAGGGTCAGAGCGCAGGGTCAGAGCACGGGGTCAGAGCTCAGGGTCAGAGCGCAGGGTCAGAGCTCAGGGTCAGCCATAGTGCGGCAGCCCTGGAGCAGGTGAGGTTAAGGGCCTTTCTCAGGGACCCAACGTAGATGTCTCAGCAGCTTGTGGCTTGTGGGCTTCAACCCTGACCTTCTGATTAGGAACCCAGCGCCTCGCCTTGACCATCACGTCCTCACAAAAAGGAAAAAGGGGTCATGCTGTGAATTTCTTCTTCTATCTTGCTGCTTTTTTCTACAATGCTCTGATTTTCCACAACAGTTCCACGTCTCCTCTCTCTGTTCTCGCCCCGTCTCTGCGTAGGAATTATTCAGGGATGACTTTTATCTTAACATCAGTATCTCGCTCCCAGATCGCTGACTTGTCCAGGTTACTTCTCCATGTCTGATTAGAACAAGTAAGGTGTAGGAAAGCCAGAGCATTTCTGTATTCAGATGAAAGGCCATCAAATCATGATCTGACTCCTGACCCCTTATTATCTAATACATTATCTGGACTGTTTGCTCTTCCACTGTATGCGACAGCTGATCTTTGTGTTCGCTTACGGTTTCTTCCTTTTTCCACACACAGCTCGTGACTCTTTGCTGACACGTGTGAAATCTTAATTACAGCATAATATAAAGGTTATAACAGTATGTACTGTTAATATTCACAGAACCTTCATAACACTTAAGCTCTGATTCTGTTAACACCTGAGACGTAAGTGGAGTGAGCTCCATTAGAGACGTGTTAGAGACGCAGTTTTTTTTGCTTATGCTCTCCTAAATTACAACGTGCTGATGGCAAACTATGAGAAAGTCTCTCTAATGCTTCAGGTCCTAAAGCTTTAATGACCGTTTGCACTTGTAAAGCCGGAGATGGGCACGGACTGTTTTCTACCTCTTCTATTCTACATTGAACCCTTTTGTGCTCCACACACTTCAGGGGCATTGACTGGCTCAGTGAGGTCACTAAGGGTCACATCATCTCCCTCTTGGTTAAACAAAGACTGTAAGGATGCACGTGTTCTGACTGTGTTGACTTTTGTCTGAAGTCTTGTTGTACCCTAACGTTCTCTAATGTAGAGGGACCTGACACGTCTCCCTGATTTAGACTGTAACACAACTCTTCCCTCATGTACAGGAGGACAAACCAAACTTTATCACTGCTGATTGAAAATGTGTGTTAATAATATATAATAATAATAATAATAGCTATTCCTGAAATTTGTCCCAACGTAACAAGAGTCCCATCGGTTTCACAGCAGTGGGGGCCAATACTTATACAAATCAGAACTTTTACATAATTCTGTTTTTATAACTCATTTCAGTATTA
>NC_083480.1:18319264-18321764 GCF_030014155.1 Tachysurus vachellii | reverse complement strand
ACACACGCAGTACACACACACACGCAGTACACACACGCAGTACACACACACACGCAGTACACACACACACACGCAGTACACACACACACACGCAGTACACACACACACACGCAGTACACACACGCGCAGTACACACACGCGCAGTACACACGCAGTACACACACACACACGCAGTACACACACGCGCAGTACACACACACGCAGTACACACACACACGCAGTACACACACGCAGTACACACACACACACGCAGTACACACACGCGCAGTACACACACGCGCAGTACACACACGCGCAGTACACACACGCGCAGTACACACACACACACACGCAGTACCCACACACACGCAGTAAACACACACGCAGAACACACACGCACGCAGTACACACACGCACGCAGTACACACACACGCACGCAGTACACACACACGCACGCAGTACACCCACACGCAGTACACACCCACACGCAGTACACACCCACACGCAGTACACACACACACGCAGTACACACACACACGCAGTACACACACACACGCAGTACACACACACACGCAGTACACACACACACGCAGTACACACACACACGCAGTACACACACACACGCAGTACACACACACACACACACACACGCAGTACACAAACGCGCAGTACACACACGCGCAGTACACACACGCGCAGTACACACGCAGTACACACGCAGTACACACACACACACGCAGTACACACACACGCAGTACACACACACGCAGTACACACACACGCAGTACACACACACGCAGTACACACACACGCAGTACACACACACACTCACCAGCAGGTAAGGTCGGCTGTGGTTGTAGCCCAGTGACACCAGTGACACCTCTTTAACCAATGGGATCTCACCCTGACGCGTTACTTCCTCCTTCTTACTCTCGCCCTGAGCAGCTGATTGGCCGGCTGAGCTGTCCACCAGCACACGCTGACCAACAGGGAAATTCTTCACCAGGAACACTAACCTCCAGTCAGGCAGCTGATAGATCTGAGGATACACAGGGGACGTTCTATCAGATTTACTTCATTCACTCGCTTTAAACTTTAACTTCCAGTAATCACTTTAATAATAATAATAACAACAACAATAATAATAATAATAATAATAGTAAAAAAAAAAAAGAATAATAACAATAACAATAATAATAATAATAATAATAGTAACCTCCATGACACCGTTCTCGCGCACCACCATACACCAGTGTGACGGCTCGTGTTTGCTCTGAGCTCCAGAACGCTCAGACTGAGACGGAGCTGCGGAGCGGCTGAACTCGTCTTTACCAGGACTCATCATAGGGTGAGAGTCTCCATACAGCATCTCCTCCTCATCATCCACTGTAGTACTGAACACACACACACACACACACACACATTATTTTAAACCTAAATCATTGGATCATAGAAAGTCCTTGGTCTGGTCAGTACCTGAGGTCGTGGATAAGCGTCTCAGACTCTGATTGGCTCCTGCTCACCGTCTCCTCTCTGTTTAAGAAGGCGACTTTGTTTTCGGTGGTGAACATGCTGCTCACATCACGGTACGCACACAGTGTGATCACACGTGACTGCTGCACACACAAACACACAACACAGTGTAGATTAAACAGCACTGTAGGATTAACAACAACAAGTCATTCTATATTCATTAGATTTGCATTTACTTTATAATTTAATACACACAAACTTTCTCAAAATAACATTCTCAAAATATTTATTATTAAATTATTTTTATTTCAAATTTATTTTCATTACGTTTGATCAGAGAGAGAGAGAGGGAGAGAGAGAGAGAGAGAGAGAGAGAGAGAGAGGGAGAGACAGTCAGAAAGAGACAGAGAGAGAGACAGATAGAGAGAGACAGAGAGCGAGAGAGAGAGAGAGAGAGAGAGAGAGAGAGAGAGACAGAGAGATAAGGTCAGAGAGAGAGAGAGAGAGAGAGAGAGTCAGAAAGAGACAGACAGAGAGAGAGAGAGAGAGACAGGTGTACCGTATGGAGGTGTGGTTTGTGCAGGGCGAGGCGGTGAGTCTTTCCCATGTACGAGTCGCTCTTCAGGACAAACATGGTGACGACTCCCTCAGCTGTCATGATCACTACGTAGGGGTCGGCCACAGAGCAGTGGATTATGGGAGATCCCAGATCCACAGGGATGAAGTGAAGCTGTGTCACTGCAGAGAGACAAGAGTGTGGAGTGTAAACACTCTGTGTGGGTGTGTGTGTGTGCGCGTGCGTGTGTGTGTGCGCGCGCGTGTGTGTGTGTGTGTGGTTGTGCATGTGCATGTGTGTGCAGGTGTGTGTGCATGGGTGTGCGTGTGTGTGCATGGGTGTGCGTGTGTGTGCGCGTGCGTGGGTGCGCGCGCGTGTGTGTGTGCACGCGTTTGTATGTGTGCGTGTTTGTGGGTGTATGCGTGTGTGCGATGGGTTGTGTGTGTGCGCGTGTGTGGGTGTGTGTCTGTGCGCGCGCGTGTGTGTATGCGT
>NC_083480.1:18309264-18316764 GCF_030014155.1 Tachysurus vachellii | reverse complement strand
ATGTTACATATAGTCCCATGTTACATATAGTCCCATGTTACATATAGTCCCATGTTACATATAGTCCCCTGTTACATATAGTCCCATGTTACATATAGTCCCTGTTACATATAGTCCCTGTTACATATAGTCCCCTGTTACATATAGTCAATGTTACATATAGTCCCTGTTACATATAGTCCCTGTTACATATAGTCCCTGTTACATATAGTCCCTGTTACATATAGTCCCTGTTACATATAGTCCCTGTTACATATAGTCCCCTGTTACATATAGTCCCATGTTACATATAGTCCCATGTTACATATAGTCCCACATTGGTGTATATTACATTATGATATTTTTACACTGTTACTTCTGGTTTGTTTACGTTGTGATTTGTTTACGTTGTGATTTGTTTACGTTGTGATGTCACTGTTACATCACACTGTCTCACCTCCCTCCAGCAGTCTGATGCCCATCGGTGACACCTGGATGATGTATTTATTATCCCCAATGTTGCCAGCGTACACTGTGGGGCCCTGAGTGGCAAATCCACTCGTGTCCAGCTCCATGATCTCCTGCCCCGTCTGTAGGATCTGAACACACACACACACACACAGTTGAATTTACAGTCTGTGTGTGAGGTCATGCTGCTCAGGCAAACACCTAAAAGCATGTTGGAGTTCCCCACCATGGTGGAGTCTTCTCTGCTCAGGATCAGGAAGCCATGTTTATTTTTATCATCTTCCACAATGAGCTCCTGTTTCTCTGTGTCCTCCTGGGACTCGCTCTCGCCCTCTGCTGGAGACTGACGAGACAAAGAGGAACAGGGAATAAAACTGTTAGAAACAGCAAAGGGGGAAAGTCTGATTAGCAACAGGAGCTGCTGCTTTCATTCTACTGTGTGACAGAACTTAATGCTGATGAATCACACACACACACACACCTGCTCAGCTTTCTCCTCGTTAGAGATAACCGTCCACATGTCATGACACCCTGGGAGTTCAAAGGTCGTGACCACTTGGGGTCTGATGCTCCTCTGGAGAAAAAAGATGAGGATTAGAAAAGAACATGAGTGTGTTGATGAGTGTGTTAATGAGTGTGTTGAGTGTGTTGATGAAAGTAACAATATACCACATGACAATGTAACACAACACAAAGTAACAATATTACAGAACAAAAACACATGATGTAACTAGGGCTGGGCGATACGGCTGAAAACTGTATCACGATATCAGTGTTACATTTCGGTCGATATCGATAATTATTGATATTTTTTATGGCCCATTTAAAATAAGGACCAGGAGAAAAATCTATTACATTTAAACCTTTTTATTTTAAACTTAACCTTCCTCTGATCGTAATCCCCTCAGTTATTAAGACAGAAATGTCAACAAGCAGGAAAACTCAATACTGTTACATGATTGGCTGTTAGCGTGTCACTCCCTATGTTGCTAGGTTACCAGAGAGTGAGTGCAGTGCCTTTGTTAATGCAACCAAACTTGCTTCGCAGCCTCCGTTTTCTTCTGACGAAGAATAAAAATATCGAACGTTTTATCGTGCACATTTTTGTTGATATCGATCACGTGTCTATCGCGATACGTATCGTTATCGTTTTATCGCCCAGCCCTAGATGTAACACCATAACAGACATTAGCAAAAAAAGTCACACACCACAACATAACGTTGTAACAGTAAACAATATAAACACAACAACAAAACATGAGGCATAAAAACACGACACTACTAAAGTGTGGGGGTTTTACACGAGCAGTAAAACCGTCCCTCAGATACGCTGTAATCACTAGATGTCTCTTCGGTTTCCATAGTAACCACTTGTCATGGCCTAGGAGAGAGACCTCAGGGGGGGAAGGTTTACCTGTAGGACAGACATGGCACCGTTTTTGCCGTATCCGGAGCACACCACCACCTCCAGGTCAGGCTCAGGGTTACTCTGGAACTGAAGGAGACACAATCGTTTCAGTTTAAAACCCTAGCAGTTATCAGACATGTGCTGATTATTATTACAGCACAATCACCTCTTCAGAAAGGAAGGCAGGTTCTCCCATCGACGCGTTCACACACGGCCCGATGTTCAGGATGCTGTCACACACCTGCAAAACACACAACACACTATGAGTGACACACACCAACACCACACTGAGGTCACTACAGGCCAGGAAACAGTGTTCACCAGCCGACATGACACAGGGCCATAAAAAGTGTAAAAGCAAGCTGTGATGTCACACACACACATCTCAGAGTCACACACACACACGTCTCAGAGTCACACACACACGTCTCAGAGTCACACACACACGTCTCAGAGTCACACACACACACACGTCTCAGAGTTACACACACACACGTCTCAGAGTCACACACACACACGTCTCAGAGTCACACACACACACACCTCTCAGAGTCACACACACACACCTCTCAGAGTCACACACACACACCTCTCAGAGTCACACACACACACACACACGTCTCAGAGTTACACACACACATCTCAGAGTCACACACACACGTCTCAGTTACACACACACAAGTCTCAGAGTTACACACGTCTCAGAGTTACACACACACACGTCTCAGAGTCACACACACACACACGTCTCAGAGTCACACACACACACACGTCTCAGAGTCACACACACACACGTCTCAGAGTCACACACACACACACGTCTCAGAGTCACACACACACACACGTCTCAGAGTCACACACACACACACGTCTCAGAGTCACACACACACACACACGTCTCAGAGTCACACACACACACACGTCTCAGAGTCACACACACACACACGTCTCAGAGTCACACACACACACACGTCTCAGAGTCACACACACACACACGTCTCAGAGTCACACACACACACACGTCTCAGAGTCACACACACGTCTCAGAGTCACACACACGTCTCAGAGTCACACACACACACGTCTCAGAGTCACACACACACACGTCTCAGAGTCACACACACACACACGTCTCAGAGTCACACACACACGTCTCAGAGTCACACACACGTCTCAGAGTCACACACACGTCTCAGAGTCACACACACACACGTCTCAGAGTCACACACACACACGTCTCAGAGTCACACACACACACGTCTCAGAGTCACACACACACACACGTCTCAGAGTCACACACACACGTCTCAGAGTCACACACACACACGTCTCAGAGTCACACACACACACGTCTCAGAGTCACACACACACACGTCTCAGAGTCACACACACACACGTCTCAGAGTCACACACACACACGTCTCAGAGTCACACACACACACGTCTCAGAGTCACACACACACACGTCTCAGAGTCACACACACACACGTCTCAGAGTCACACACACACACGTCTCAGAGTCACACACACACACGTCTCAGAGTCACACACACACACGTCTCAGAGTCACACACACACGTCTCAGAGTCACACACACACGTCTCAGAGTCACACACACACGTCTCAGAGTCACACACACAAGTCTCAGAGTCACACACCCGTCTCAGAGTCACACACACGTCTCAGAGTCACACACACACGTCTCAGAGTCACACACACACATCTCAGAGTCACACACACACTCTCAGAGTCAGTCACCACACACACACACACGTCTCAGAGTCACACACACACACAGCTCAGAGTCACACACCAAACACGTCTCACAGTCACACACAAACACATCTCAGTCACACACACACACGTCTCAGAGTCACACACACACACTCTGCAGAGTCACACACACACACAAACGTCAGTCACACGTCACACACACGTCTCAGATCACACACACACGTCCTCTCAGAGTCACACACGTCTCAGCACATCACACGTCTCAGAATCACACACACATCTCAGAGTCACACACACACACTTCAGTCACACACACACACGTCTCAGAGTCACACACACACATCTCAGAGTCACACACACACACACGTCTCAGAGTCACACACACACACGACTCACAGACTCACACACACACGTCTCAGAGTCACACACACACACGTCTCAGAGTCACACACACACACGTCTCAGAGTCACACACACACACGTCTCAGAGTCACACACACACACGTCTCAGAGTCACACACACACACGTCTCAGAGTCACACACACACACGTCTCAGAGTCACACACACACACGTCTCAGAGTCACACACACACACACGTCTCAGAGTCACACACACACACGTCTCAGAGTCACACACACACACGTCTCAGAGTCACACACACACGTCTCAGAGTCACACACACACGTCTCAGAGTCACACACACACACGTCTCAGAGTCACACACACACGTCTCAGAGTCACACACACACACGTCTCAGAGTCACACACACACACGTCTCAGAGTCACACACACACACGTCTCAGAGTCACACACACACACGTCTCAGAGTCACACACACACACGTCTCAGAGTCACACACACACACGTCTCAGAGTCACACACACACACACGTCTCAGAGTCACACACACACACGTCTCAGAGTCACACACACACACGTCTCAGAGTCACACACACACACGTCTCAGAGTCACACACACACGTCTCAGAGTCACACACACACGTCTCAGAGTCACACACACACACGTCTCAGAGTCACACACACACACGTCTCAGAGTCACACACACACACGTCTCAGAGTCACACACACACACGTCTCAGAGTCACACACACACGTCTCAGAGTCACACACACACGTCTCAGAGTCACACACACACGTCTCAGAGTCACACACACACGTCTCAGAGTCACACACACACGTCTCAGAGTCACACACACACGTCTCAGAGTCACACACACACGTCTCAGAGTCACACACACACACGTCTCAGAGTCACACACACACGTCTCAGAGTCACACACACACGTCTCAGAGTCACACACACACGTCTCAGAGTCACACACACACGTCTCAGAGTCACACACACACACGTCTCAGAGTCACACACACACGTCTCAGAGTCACACACACACACACGTCTCAGAGTCACACACACACACACGTCTCAGAGTCACACACACACACACGTCTCAGAGTCACACACACACACACGTCTCAGAGTCACACACACACACACGTCTCAGAGTCACACACACACACGTCTCAGAGTCACACACACACACACGTCTCAGAGTCACACACACACACACGTCTCAGAGTCACACACACACACGTCTCAGAGTCACACACACACACGTCTCAGAGTCACACACACACGTCTCAGAGTCACACACACACACGTCTCAGAGTCACACACACACACGTCTCAGAGTCACACACACGTCTCAGAGTCACACACACGTCTCAGAGTCACACACACACACGTCTCAGAGTCACACACACACACGTCTCAGAGTCACACACACACACGTCTCAGAGTCACACACACACACGTCTCAGAGTCACACACACACGTCTCAGAGTCACACACACACACGTCTCAGAGTCACACACACACACGTCTCAGAGTCACACACACACACACGTCTCAGAGTCACACACACACACGTCTCAGAGTCACACACACACGTCTCAGAGTCACACACACACGTCTCAGAGTCACACACACACGTCTCAGAGTCACACACACACGTCTCAGAGTCACACACACACGTCTCAGAGTCACACACACACACGTCTCAGAGTCACACACACGTCTCAGAGTCACACACACGTCTCAGAGTCACACACACGTCTCAGAGTCACACACACGTCTCAGAGTCACACACACGTCTCAGAGTCACACACACGTCTCAGAGTCACACACACGTCTCAGAGTCACACACACGTCTCAGAGTCACACACACGTCTCAGAGTCACACACACGTCTCAGAGTCACACACACACGTCTCAGAGTCACACACACACGTCTCAGAGTCACACACACACGTCTCAGAGTCAGTCACACACACACACACACACGTCTCAGAGTCACACACACACACATCTCAGAGTCACACACAAACACGTCTCAGTCACACACAAACACATCTCAGTCACACACAAACACATCTCAGTCACACACACACACACATCTCAGTCACACACACACACACATCTCAGTCACACACACACACACATCTCAGTCACACACACACACACATCTCAGTCACACACACACACACATCTCAGTCACACACACACACACATCTCAGTCACACACACACACATCTCAGTCACACACACACACACACACTTCTCAGAGTCACACACACACATCTCAGAGTCACACACACACACACCTCAGAGTCACACACACACACGTCTCAGAGTCACACACAAACACATCTCAGTCACACACACACTTCTCAGAGTCACACACAAACACATCTCAGTCACACACACACACACACACTTCTCAGAGTCACACACACACACACACACGTCTCAGAGTCACACACACACACACACGTCTCAGAGTCAAACACAAACACATCTCAGTCACACACACACACTTCTCAGAGTCTCACACACACACACACACACTTCTCAGAGTCACACACACACACACACGTCTGTCACACACACACACTTCTCAGAGTCTCACACACACACACACACACACGTCTCAGTCACACACACATGTACAAACTCACCTCAAAGGTGTAGGTGGCCAGCTGAGTGCCTGACTGAGCTTCACTGCCATAAACCTCAATCTCATCCAGTTCATCCAACATGGAGGCCTTTCCTGCCACACACACACACACACGAGTTTAGTATGATAATGAGATATATATATACACACACTCACGTGCGCACACACACTGGCACACACACCTGTCCAGTTAGTGCTCGAGTCAACGCGCTTCTTCTTATTTGGTGGCTCTTCCTGCTCAAGACACAAGAGCAAGTCACCGAGTCAGGATCAGAGTGAGACACACAGTGGATTGATGATAGTGTTTATGTGACCTATATAGTATTTATGCGGTTTAGGACACGCCCCCAGTGACCTGTTTGTCCTTCTCCTTGTCTCGCTCCTTCTCTTTGCCGTCATCCGTGGCGCCCTCCTGCAGTTTCTCTGTGTACTTCAGCAGCAGAGAGTTCCCCAGTCTAGAGCCCAGGAACAGGAACCCCGGCTCCATAGTCACCATCTGCACAAACACAGAAGACATTATATACTTTATAGTGGTGTCGGTGTGACGAGGTGAGTGTCGGTGTGACGAGGTGAGTGTCGGGGTGACGAGGTGAGTGTCGGGGTGACGAGGTGACTGTCGGGGTGACGAGGTGACTGTCGGGGTGACGAGGTGACTGTCGGGGTGACGAGGTGACTGTCGGGGTGACGAGGTGACTGTCGGGGTGACGAGGTGACTGTCGGGGTGACGAGGTGAGTGTCGGGGTGACGAGGTGAGTGTCGGGGTGACGAGGTGAGTGTCGGGGTGACGAGGTGACTGTCGGGGTGACGAGGTGACTGTCGGGGTGACGAGGTGACTGTCGGTGTGACGAGGTGAGTGTCGGTGTAGCTCTGATTT
>NC_083480.1:18291764-18304264 GCF_030014155.1 Tachysurus vachellii | reverse complement strand
AAAAAAAAAAAAAGACTCTTCGCTTAAAGAAATCTCTGATGTTGGAGTTTCTCAAATTTGATTCAAATTCTAATGTACTTGGTTCTGATTCTTCAGGGGAAACAAACTCTCAACTGGAGAGCAAGAAGTCTGTCTCAGAGGACACGACATGACATCTCACCCAACACACACACACACACACACACACACACACACACACACACGCAATGAGGAGGCGGGAATCAAAACCACAACCCGATGGCTGTGAGCCACACTGCCAGCCTCATCACCAGCAGAAGGTAGTGAAAGGTGAAAGTGAAAATAAGGAGTGTGAGTGATGATGATGATGATGATGGTGAGGATGAGTGACGGTGAACCTCATAATCATAGATGATCCTGTAGACGTAGAGCTGTGATGTTCCTGCCACCACCAGGTTCTTCTCCTCGCTGGAGATGAAATTACAGTAGACAGAGAACTCCACAGCGGTGGGGTGATGAGCCTGACGGAACACCGCGTACATCCTGACGCCTCGGCTGCCTCACAACCTGGAAGAATGAGGAACACCAGGACCCACATCAATCCCTTTACACACACACTACTCAAATAGGTACATGGCTCAGTCCCAAATCTCTTGATAGACATCAAAGAAATTCAATAAATAAAAACTTTTGTACCTTAAACACTAAAAACATTTATTATTCACCTTATAAGTGCACTAGACAGGGCAGAATGTCCAGTGTAACGTACAGAAAACTCGTCTAAAATAAAGTCAGCTTCTGTCACAACCCACACTGTGCCCTATCTAGTGCACTACATGTTTAATAAGAAGGTATTTAATCTTTGTGCTCATAACAAATCGGATGCAGTGAACGAGGTGTCCAACAGGTAAACCAGTAGCTGGACATAACTCACTACTGTCTACACGACTGAACATGATATAGTGTCAAATCCTGAGCTCAGGTCAGTAATCATCCCCTCTGTAGTGTCCAATAACAAGCTCATTAACTGTGTGCTCTGTAATAAAGGGCCGTTTGGGACAGCGCCACCTGGTTGTGGGGCTTTTAGTGTTCATTTATTATTGCAAAATGTTTAACACTTTATTTGTGCTGATGAAAATCTGTAGTAGTGTAAAGGCCTTAATAATATAATAAAGTCCTTAAATGTTTGTGATTTGGCTGAAAATAGAGTTTAATATTTATATTATAGTTAATATAACAAAGTTTAACACAAACATTTTATCAGCTGTAATTCAACAAGAGCCACAAACAAACCCGTTAACTATTAATATTAACAATAACAATAATATTAATAATAATAATAATAATATTATTAATAATAATAACAATAATAATGTAAATAATAATAATAATGTAAATAATAATAATAATAATGTAAATAATAATAATAACAATAATAATATAAATAATAACAATAATAATAATAATAAAATTCGTTACTATTCTGATGCTAACACAAAAACATGCTAACGAGAGGTTTTATTGTAAATATTCCTGCTAATCCGCACTCTGCTTTTCTCCTCCCGTTTAATCCACATGTGCATTAACACATGAACGTTTCCCCACAGATTTAATCATTAAATTATTTACCTAAAGTAAAATAAAGCCTCCGTTAGCTAACTGTGTTGTTGCTGCTCCATTCATCACACAACCCAGAAGCCCCAGCGGTGACGGTGCAGCGCTCAAACACGTCCGGAGTCAAAGAGCTCAAACACAAGGTTCCGGAAGCTTTCTACAAAGTCTGACAGTATATACTAATGTGTGTGTGTGTGTAGAGCTGACAGTATATACTAATGTGTGTGTGTGTAGAGCTGACAGTATATACTAATGTGTGTGTAGAGCTGACAGTATATACTAATGTGTGTGTGTGTGTGTAGAGCTGACAGTATATACTAATGTGTGTGTGTAGAGCTGACAGTATATACTAATGTGTGTGTAGAGCTGACAGTATATACTAATGTGTGTGTGTGTGTAGAGCTGACAGTATATACTAATGTGTGTGTGTGTGTGTAGAGCTGACAGTATATACTAATGTGTGTGTGTGTGTAGAGCTGACAGTATATACTAATGTGTGTGTGTGTGTAGAGCTGACAGTATATACTAATGTGTGTGTAGAGCTGACAGTATATACTAATGTGTGTGTGTAGAGCTGACAGTATATACTAATGTGTGTGTGTAGAGCTGACAGTATATACTAATGTGTGTGTGTGTAGAGCTGACAGTATATACTAATGTGTGTGTAGAGCTGACAGTATATACTAATGTGTGTGTGTAGAGCTGACAGTATATACTAATGTGTGTGTGTAGAGCTGACAGTATATACTAATGTGTGTGTGTAGAGCTGACAGTATATACTAATGTGTGTGTGTAGAGCTGACAGTATATACTAATGTGTGTGTGTAGAGCTGACAGTATATACTAATGTGTGTGTGTGTAGAGCTGACAGTATATACTAATGTGTGTGTGTAGAGCTGACAGTATATACTAATGTGTGTGTGTGTAGAGCTGACAGTATATACTAATGTGTGTGTGTGTAGAGCTGACAGTATATACTAATGTGTGTGTGTAGAGCTGACAGTATATACTAATGTGTGTGTGTGTAGAGCTGACAGTATATACTAATGTGTGTGTGTGTAGAGCTGACAGTATATACTAATGTGTGTGTGTGTAGAGCTGACAGTATATACTAATGTGTGTGTGTAGAGCTGACAGTATATACTAATGTGTGTGTGTGTAGAGCTGACAGTATATACTAATGTGTGTGTGTGTAGAGCTGACAGTATATAGTAATGTGTGTGTAGAGCTGACAGTATATACTAATGTGTGTGTGTGTAGAGCTGACAGTATATACTAATGTGTGTGTGTGTAGAGCTGACAGTATATACTAATGTGTGTGTGTGTAGAGCTGACAGTATATACTAATGTGTGTGTGTAGAGCTGACAGTATATACTAATGTGTGTGTGTGTAGAGCTGACAGTATATACTAATGTGTGTGTAGAGCTGACAGTATATACTAATGTGTGTGTGTGTAGAGCTGACAGTATATACTAATGTGTGTGTGTGTAGAGCTGACAGTATATACTAATGTGTGTGTGTGTAGAGCTGACAGTATATACTAATGTGTGTGTGTGTAGAGCTGACAGTATATACTAATGTGTGTGTGTAGAGCTGACAGTATATACTAATGTGTGTGTGTGTGTAGAGCTGACAGTATATACTAATGTGTGTGTGTAGAGCTGACAGTATATACTAATGTGTGTGTGTGTAGAGCTGACAGTATATACTAATGTGTGTGTGTGTAGAGCTGACAGTATATACTAATGTGTGTGTGTGTAGAGCTGACAGTATATACTAATGTGTGTGTGTAGAGCTGACAGTATATACTAATGTGTGTGTGTGTAGAGCTGACAGTATATACTAATGTGTGTGTGTGTAGAGCTGACAGTATATACTAATGTGTGTGTGTGTAGAGCTGACAGTATATACTAATGTGTGTGTGTGTAGAGCTGACAGTATATACTAATGTGTGTGTGTAGAGCTGACAGTATATACTAATGTGTGTGTGTGTAGAGCTGACAGTATATACTAATGTGTGTGTGTAGAGCTGACAGTATATACTAATGTGTGTGTGTGTAGAGCTGACAGTATATACTAATGTGTGTGTGTAGAGCTGACAGTATATACTAATGTGTGTGTGTGTAGAGCTGACAGTATATACTAATGTGTGTGTGTAGAGCTGACAGTATATACTAATGTGTGTGTGTGTAGAGCTGACAGTATATACTAATGTGTGTGTGTAGAGCTGACAGTATATACTAATGTGTGTGTGTGTAGAGCTGACAGTATATACTAATGTGTGTGTGTGTAGAGCTGACAGTATATACTAATGTGTGTGTGTGTAGAGCTGACAGTATATACTAATGTGTGTGTGTGTAGAGCTGACAGTATATACTAATGTGTGTGTGTGTAGAGCTGACAGTATATACTAATGTGTGTGTGTGTAGAGCTGACAGTATATACTAATGTGTGTGTGTGTAGAGCTGACAGTATATACTAATGTGTGTGTGTAGAGCTGACAGTATATACTAATGTGTGTGTGTGTAGAGCTGACAGTATATACTAATGTGTGTGTGTGTAGAGCTGACAGTATATACTAATGTGTGTGTGTAGAGCTGACAGTATATACTAATGTGTGTGTGTGTAGAGCTGACAGTATATACTAATGTGTGTGTGTAGAGCTGACAGTATATACTAATGTGTGTGTGTGTAGAGCTGACAGTATATACTAATGTGTGTGTGTGTAGAGCTGACAGTATATACTAATGTGTGTGTGTAGAGCTGACAGTATATACTAATGTGTGTGTGTGTAGAGCTGACAGTATATACTAATGTGTGTGTGTAGAGCTGACAGTATATACTAATGTGTGTGTGTGTAGAGCTGACAGTATATACTAATGTGTGTGTGTGTAGAGCTGACAGTATATACTAATGTGTGTGTGTAGAGCTGACAGTATATACTAATGTGTGTGTGTGTAGAGCTGACAGTATATACTAATGTGTGTGTGTGTAGAGCTGACAGTATATACTAATGTGTGTGTGTAGAGCTGACAGTATATACTAATGTGTGTGTGTGTAGAGCTGACAGTATAT
Organism: Tachysurus vachellii; assembly: GCF_030014155.1. NCBI lineage: Eukaryota > Metazoa > Chordata > Actinopteri > Siluriformes > Bagridae > Tachysurus > Tachysurus vachellii. The sequence continues at coordinate 18,299,616 of NC_083480.1, read as the reverse complement.
ACTAATGTGTGTGTGTGTAGAGCTGACAGTATATACTAATGTGTGTGTGTAGAGCTGACAGTATATACTAATGTGTGTGTGTGTAGAGCTGACAGTATATACTAATGTGTGTGTGTAGAGCTGACAGTATATACTAATGTGTGTGTGTGTAGAGCTGACAGTATATACTAATGTGTGTGTGTGTAGAGCTGACAGTATATACTAATGTGTGTGTGTAGAGCTGACAGTATATACTAATGTGTGTGTGTGTAGAGCTGACAGTATATACTAATGTGTGTGTGTAGAGCTGACAGTATATACTAATGTGTGTGTGTGTAGAGCTGACAGTATATACTAATGTGTGTGTGTAGAGCTGACAGTATATACTAATGTGTGTGTGTAGAGCTGACAGTATATACTAATGTGTGTGTGTAGAGCTGACAGTATATACTAATGTGTGTGTGTGTAGAGCTGACAGTATATACTAATGTGTGTGTGTGTAGAGCTGACAGTATATACTAATGTGTGTGTGTGTAGAGCTGACAGTATATACTAATGTGTGTGTGTGTAGAGCTGACAGTATATACTAATGTGTGTGTGTAGAGCTGACAGTATATACTAATGTGTGTGTGTGTAGAGCTGACAGTATATACTAATGTGTGTGTAGAGCTGACAGTATATACTAATGTGTGTGTGTGTAGAGCTGACAGTATATACTAATGTGTGTGTGTGTAGAGCTGACAGTATATACTAATGTGTGTGTGTAGAGCTGACAGTATATACTAATGTGTGTGTGTGTAGAGCTGACAGTATATACTAATGTGTGTGTGTAGAGCTGACAGTATATACTAATGTGTGTGTGTAGAGCTGACAGTATATACTAATGTGTGTGTGTGTAGAGCTGACAGTATATACTAATGTGTGTGTGTGTAGAGCTGACAGTATATACTAATGTGTGTGTGTAGAGCTGACAGTATATACTAATGTGTGTGTGTGTAGAGCTGACAGTATATACTAATGTGTGTGTGTAGAGCTGACAGTATATACTAATGTGTGTGTGTGTAGAGCTGACAGTATATACTAATGTGTGTGTGTAGAGCTGACAGTATATACTAATGTGTGTGTGTGTAGAGCTGACAGTATATACTAATGTGTGTGTGTAGAGCTGACAGTATATACTAATGTGTGTGTGTGTAGAGCTGACAGTATATACTAATGTGTGTGTGTAGAGCTGACAGTATATACTAATGTGTGTGTGTGTAGAGCTGACAGTATATACTAATGTGTGTGTGTGTAGAGCTGACAGTATATACTAATGTGTGTGTGTGTAGAGCTGACAGTATATACTAATGTGTGTGTGTAGAGCTGACAGTATATACTAATGTGTGTGTGTAGAGCTGACAGTATATACTAATGTGTGTGTGTGTAGAGCTGACAGTATATACTAATGTGTGTGTGTAGAGCTGACAGTATATACTAATGTGTGTGTGTGTAGAGCTGACAGTATATACTAATGTGTGTGTGTGTAGAGCTGACAGTATATACTAATGTGTGTGTGTGTAGAGCTGACAGTATATACTAATGTGTGTGTGTAGAGCTGACAGTATATACTAATGTGTGTGTGTGTAGAGCTGACAGTATATACTAATGTGTGTGTGTAGAGCTGACAGTATATACTAATGTGTGTGTGTGTAGAGCTGACAGTATATACTAATGTGTGTGTGTGTAGAGCTGACAGTATATACTAATGTGTGTGTGTGTAGAGCTGACAGTATATACTAATGTGTGTGTAGAGCTGACAGTATATACTAATGTGTGTGTGTGTAGAGCTGACAGTATATACTAATGTGTGTGTGTGTAGAGCTGACAGTATATACTAATGTGTGTGTGTAGAGCTGACAGTATATACTAATGTGTGTGTGTGTAGAGCTGACAGTATATACTAATGTGTGTGTGTGTAGAGCTGACAGTATATACTAATGTGTGTGTGTGTAGAGCTGACAGTATATACTAATGTGTGTGTGTAGAGCTGACAGTATATACTAATGTGTGTGTGTGTAGAGCTGACAGTATATACTAATGTGTGTGTGTAGAGCTGACAGTATATACTAATGTGTGTGTGTGTAGAGCTGACAGTATATACTAATGTGTGTGTGTGTAGAGCTGACAGTATATACTAATGTGTGTGTGTGTAGAGCTGACAGTATATACTAATGTGTGTGTGTAGAGCTGACAGTATATACTAATGTGTGTGTGTGTAGAGCTGACAGTATATACTAATGTGTGTGTGTGTAGAGCTGACAGTATATACTAATGTGTGTGTGTGTAGAGCTGACAGTATATACTAATGTGTGTGTGTAGAGCTGACAGTATATACTAATGTGTGTGTGTGTAGAGCTGACAGTATATACTAATGTGTGTGTGTAGAGCTGACAGTATATACTAATGTGTGTGTGTGTAGAGCTGACAGTATATACTAATGTGTGTGTGTAGAGCTGACAGTATATACTAATGTGTGTGTGTAGAGCTGACAGTATATACTAATGTGTGTGTGTGTAGAGCTGACAGTATATACTAATGTGTGTGTGTGTAGAGCTGACAGTATATACTAATGTGTGTGTGTGTAGAGCTGACAGTATATACTAATGTGTGTGTGTGTAGAGCTGACAGTATATACTAATGTGTGTGTGTAGAGCTGACAGTATATACTAATGTGTGTGTGTGTAGAGCTGACAGTATATACTAATGTGTGTGTGTAGAGCTGACAGTATATACTAATGTGTGTGTGTGTAGAGCTGACAGTATATACTAATGTGTGTGTGTGTAGAGCTGACAGTATATACTAATGTGTGTGTGTAGAGCTGACAGTATATACTAATGTGTGTGTGTAGAGCTGACAGTATATACTAATGTGTGTGTGTGTAGAGCTGACAGTATATACTAATGTGTGTGTGTGTAGAGCTGACAGTATATACTAATGTGTGTGTGTGTAGAGCTGACAGTATATACTAATGTGTGTGTGTAGAGCTGACAGTATATACTAATGTGTGTGTGTGTAGAGCTGACAGTATATACTAATGTGTGTGTGTGTAGAGCTGACAGTATATACTAATGTGTGTGTGTAGAGCTGACAGTATATACTAATGTGTGTGTGTGTAGAGCTGACAGTATATACTAATGTGTGTGTGTAGAGCTGACAGTATATACTAATGTGTGTGTGTGTAGAGCTGACAGTATATACTAATGTGTGTGTGTGTAGAGCTGACAGTATATACTAATGTGTGTGTGTGTAGAGCTGACAGTATATACTAATGTGTGTGTGTAGAGCTGACAGTATATACTAATGTGTGTGTGTGTAGAGCTGACAGTATATACTAATGTGTGTGTGTAGAGCTGACAGTATATACTAATGTGTGTGTGTGTAGAGCTGACAGTATATACTAATGTGTGTGTGTGTAGAGCTGACAGTATATACTAATGTGTGTGTGTGTAGAGCTGACAGTATATACTAATGTGTGTGTGTGTAGAGCTGACAGTATATACTAATGTGTGTGTGTAGAGCTGACAGTATATACTAATGTGTGTGTGTGTAGAGCTGACAGTATATACTAATGTGTGTGTGTAGAGCTGACAGTATATACTAATGTGTGTGTGTAGAGCTGACAGTATATACTAATGTGTGTGTGTAGAGCTGACAGTATATACTAATGTGTGTGTGTGTAGAGCTGACAGTATATACTAATGTGTGTGTGTAGAGCTGACAGTATATACTAATGTGTGTGTGTAGAGCTGACAGTATATACTAATGTGTGTGTGTGTAGAGCTGACAGTATATACTAATGTGTGTGTGTAGAGCTGACAGTATATACTAATGTGTGTGTGTGTAGAGCTGACAGTATATACTAATGTGTGTGTGTAGAGCTGACAGTATATACTAATGTGTGTGTGTGTAGAGCTGACAGTATATACTAATGTGTGTGTGTGTAGAGCTGACAGTATATACTAATGTGTGTGTGTAGAGCTGACAGTATATACTAATGTGTGTGTGTAGAGCTGACAGTATATACTAATGTGTGTGTGTGTAGAGCTGACAGTATATACTAATGTGTGTGTGTAGAGCTGACAGTATATACTAATGTGTGTGTGTGTAGAGCTGACAGTATATACTAATGTGTGTGTGTGTAGAGCTGACAGTATATACTAATGTGTGTGTGTGTAGAGCTGACAGTATATACTAATGTGTGTGTGTAGAGCTGACAGTATATACTAATGTGTGTGTGTGTAGAGCTGACAGTATATACTAATGTGTGTGTGTAGAGCTGACAGTATATACTAATGTGTGTGTGTAGAGCTGACAGTATATACTAATGTGTGTGTGTGTAGAGCTGACAGTATATACTAATGTGTGTGTGTAGAGCTGACAGTATATACTAATGTGTGTGTGTGTAGAGCTGACAGTATATACTAATGTGTGTGTGTAGAGCTGACAGTATATACTAATGTGTGTGTGTGTAGAGCTGACAGTATATACTAATGTGTGTGTGTGTAGAGCTGACAGTATATACTAATGTGTGTGTAGAGCTGACAGTATATACTAATGTGTGTGTGTGTAGAGCTGACAGTATATACTAATGTGTGTGTGTGTAGAGCTGACAGTATATACTAATGTGTGTGTGTGTAGAGCTGACAGTATATACTAATGTGTGTGTGTGTAGAGCTGACAGTATATACTAATGTGTGTGTGTGTAGAGCTGACAGTATATACTAATGTGTGTGTGTGTAGAGCTGACAGTATATACTAATGTGTGTGTGTGTAGAGCTGACAGTATATACTAATGTGTGTGTGTGTAGAGCTGACAGTATATACTAATGTGTGTGTGTGTAGAGCTGACAGTATATACTAATGTGTGTGTGTAGAGCTGACAGTATATACTAATGTGTGTGTGTGTAGAGCTGACAGTATATACTAATGTGTGTGTGTGTAGAGCTGACAGTATATACTAATGTGTGTGTGTGTAGAGCTGACAGTATATACTAATGTGTGTGTGTGTAGAGCTGACAGTATATACTAATGTGTGTGTGTAGAGCTGACAGTATATACTAATGTGTGTGTGTGTAGAGCTGACAGTATATACTAATGTGTGTGTGTAGAGCTGACAGTATATACTAATGTGTGTGTGTAGAGCTGACAGTATATACTAATGTGTGTGTGTGTAGAGCTGACAGTATATACTAATGTGTGTGTGTAGAGCTGACAGTATATACTAATGTGTGTGTGTGTAGAGCTGACAGTATATACTAATGTGTGTGTGTAGAGCTGACAGTATATACTAATGTGTGTGTGTAGAGCTGACAGTATATACTAATGTGTGTGTGTGTAGAGCTGACAGTATATACTAATGTGTGTGTGTAGAGCTGACAGTATATACTAATGTGTGTGTGTGTAGAGCTGACAGTATATACTAATGTGTGTGTGTGTAGAGCTGACAGTATATACTAATGTGTGTGTGTAGAGCTGACAGTATATACTAATGTGTGTGTGTGTAGAGCTGACAGTATATACTAATGTGTGTGTGTAGAGCTGACAGTATATACTAATGTGTGTGTGTAGAGCTGACAGTATATACTAATGTGTGTGTGTGTAGAGCTGACAGTATATACTAATGTGTGTGTGTAGAGCTGACAGTATATACTAATGTGTGTGTGTGTAGAGCTGACAGTATATACTAATGTGTGTGTGTGTAGAGCTGACAGTATATACTAATGTGTGTGTGTAGAGCTGACAGTATATACTAATGTGTGTGTGTGTAGAGCTGACAGTATATACTAATGTGTGTGTGTAGAGCTGACAGTATATACTAATGTGTGTGTGTGTAGAGCTGACAGTATATACTAATGTGTGTGTGTGTAGAGCTGACAGTATATACTAATGTGTGTGTAGAGCTGACAGTATATACTAATGTGTGTGTGTGTAGAGCTGACAGTATATACTAATGTGTGTGTGTAGAGCTGACAGTATATACTAATGTGTGTGTGTGTAGAGCTGACAGTATATACTAATGTGTGTGTGTGTAGAGCTGACAGTATATACTAATGTGTGTGTGTAGAGCTGACAGTATATACTAATGTGTGTGTGTGTAGAGCTGACAGTATATACTAATGTGTGTGTGTAGAGCTGACAGTATATACTAATGTGTGTGTGTAGAGCTGACAGTATATACTAATGTGTGTGTGTGTAGAGCTGACAGTATATACTAATGTGTGTGTAGAGCTGACAGTATATACTAATGTGTGTGTGTGTAGAGCTGACAGTATATACTAATGTGTGTGTGTAGAGCTGACAGTATATACTAATGTGTGTGTGTGTAGAGCTGACAGTATATACTAATGTGTGTGTGTGTAGAGCTGACAGTATATACTAATGTGTGTGTAGAGCTGACAGTATATACTAATGTGTGTGTGTGTAGAGCTGACAGTATATACTAATGTGTGTGTGTAGAGCTGACAGTATATACTAATGTGTGTGTGTGTAGAGCTGACAGTATATACTAATGTGTGTGTGTGTAGAGCTGACAGTATATACTAATGTGTGTGTGTAGAGCTGACAGTATATACTAATGTGTGTGTGTGTAGAGCTGACAGTATATACTAATGTGTGTGTGTGTAGAGCTGACAGTATATACTAATGTGTGTGTAGAGCTGACAGTATATACTAATGTGTGTGTGTGTAGAGCTGACAGTATATACTAATGTGTGTGTGTAGAGCTGACAGTATATACTAATGTGTGTGTGTAGAGCTGACAGTATATACTAATGTGTGTGTGTGTAGAGCTGACAGTATATACTAATGTGTGTGTGTAGAGCTGACAGTATATACTAATGTGTGTGTGTGTAGAGCTGACAGTATATACTAATGTGTGTGTGTAGAGCTGACAGTATATACTAATGTGTGTGTGTGTAGAGCTGACAGTATATACTAATGTGTGTGTGTGTAGAGCTGACAGTATATACTAATGTGTGTGTGTAGAGCTGACAGTATATACTAATGTGTGTGTGTAGAGCTGACAGTATATACTAATGTGTGTGTGTGTAGAGCTGACAGTATATACTAATGTGTGTGTGTAGAGCTGACAGTATATACTAATGTGTGTGTGTGTAGAGCTGACAGTATATACTAATGTGTGTGTAGAGCTGACAGTATATACTAATGTGTGTGTGTGTAGAGCTGACAGTATATACTAATGTGTGTGTGTGTAGAGCTGACAGTATATACTAATGTGTGTGTGTAGAGCTGACAGTATATACTAATGTGTGTGTGTAGAGCTGACAGTATATACTAATGTGTGTGTGTGTAGAGCTGACAGTATATACTAATGTGTGTGTGTGTAGAGCTGACAGTATATACTAATGTGTGTGTAGAGCTGACAGTATATACTAATGTGTGTGTGTGTAGAGCTGACAGTATATACTAATGTGTGTGTGTAGAGCTGACAGTATATACTAATGTGTGTGTGTAGAGCTGACAGTATATACTAATGTGTGTGTGTGTAGAGCTGACAGTATATACTAATGTGTGTGTAGAGCTGACAGTATATACTAATGTGTGTGTGTGTAGAGCTGACAGTATATACTAATGTGTGTGTAGAGCTGACAGTATATACTAATGTGTGTGTGTGTAGAGCTGACAGTATATACTAATGTGTGTGTGTAGAGCTGACAGTATATACTAATGTGTGTGTGTAGAGCTGACAGTATATACTAATGTGTGTGTGTGTAGAGCTGACAGTATATACTAATGTGTGTGTGTAGAGCTGACAGTATATACTAATGTGTGTGTGTAGAGCTGACAGTATATACTAATGTGTGTGTGTGT